>NW_026843661.1:600000-775897 GCF_030254825.1 Meriones unguiculatus
ATATTTATATGTATGATATTTATCATGATAAACATATTTATGAGTTTCCATTTCTACCTATTGTGAACAGAATAGCAACGAAGGTGACTGAACAAGTATTTGTAGAGTGGAATGTTGAGTCATTTTTACGTATGTCAAGGAAAAGAGAACAGAGTCAGGCAGCAGATTTATAATTTCTGTTTAGAAAATTCTCTACTCTGATTTCTGGAATGGCTCAACTGTTTAAAAGACACACCACCAACCCCTTTCCAGAAATTGATTTTCATGCTTGGTCTATAGAATAATCTCAGATATCACCCAAAGCCCTGTATACTCCCTAAAATAACAAAGAAAACAAGTATTTGTTCATGTACTGTTTATCTCAATTACTTTCATGTAACTACATTTTGAATATGTATATTTTCCAAAAATTAATAAATAACTTACTAAAATGTGTTTTCAGCAGCAGCTTTTATTCTAAAATAGAATGTCTGTGACTGTTCGACAAAGTGAGGGGCTCTTATGTTTGTTTGCATATACATTTAAGAAAAAGTTACTTAAAAGTGGGTAAATAATTTTAGTATACTAATGGGTTTTATTAGAAAAAAGAAAACTAATATATCAAAATGATCATTTTTTATTTGCTATTTTTTGTTTTTAATAAATCTCAAAGAGTTTTTATCAGGTCTTAAGAGAATAATGTAGCACTTAGGGAAGAAGATGCACCCCAGCAGCCCTGCACTAGAGGCCAATATGGAGAAGACCTCCACAGCCACGACGGCTTTGCCCTTGGTGCTCTGGTAGACAGGGATGAAGGTGACCCAGACACTGAGGAAGACCAGCATGCTGAATGTCAGGAACTTGGCCTCATTGAATGTGTCAGGCAGGTTCCTTACCAGGAAAGCCACAGTGAAGCTGCCTAAAGCCATGGTCCCTAAGTAAGCCAGCACACAATAGAAAGCAGTAACTGAGCCCTTGTTGCATAAAATGATGACATGAGCATGTTCAGAGTGTTCATCTGAGTCAATGTAGGGAGGCGAGATTCCCAGCCAGACTCCAGAAAGAATAAGTTGGATCAGGACACAGATGGGAATGACAGTATTATAGACGCCTGAGACAAACAACCTTCTCATTGTTCTTCCTGGCTTCATGACCTTAAAAGCCAGAATTACAGTTATAGTTTTTGCCAAAACAGTGGAAAGAGCCAAGGTGAACACAAGTGCAAATGTTATTTGTTGCAGTATGCAGGAGACTATGTTTGGGCGTCCAATGAAGAAAAAGGAGCAGAAGAAGCAGAGGAGGATGGAGGTGAGCAGGATGTAGCTGAGAGTCCGGTTATTGGCCTTAACAATGGCTGATTCTTGGTGTTTGAGAAAGATCCCAAGAACTGCAATTGTGCTGATAGAGAAGCACAGAGCTGTGCAGGCCAGAGCAATGCCCAGAGGATCCTCAAAGGAAAGGAAGGTCACTGCCTTGGGCAGGCAGTGGTTTCTCTCAGGGTTTGGGTACTCTTGACTTGGGCAAGGGATGCACTCCTGCTGATCTGTGTGGAGAAATTGGATCAACATTTCACCTTATATAAGTATCTATTCATTGCACATTTAATTCATTAAAGTGCTTTCGAATGATGGGTGTACCCTGGTATATTCTGCATCCTGTTTATTGCCAAGGACACGAACTCTTTACAATTCACATTTCTATTGTTTATCTTGTTTAATTAACAATAAGATTTCTGCTCAACAGCTTATCACTGTTTCTTTGGGGCACTGAAAACTATTTTATTTATATTCAGATAAAGTAATACTGTTAAGTATGCCTTCAAATGATTTTTTTACACTTTGAGTTTCTAAATACGTGTACTTTGTGTTTTGATGACATCAATGTATAAAAATGCACTTCCTTGTTTCCATCATCATGGGTTCTTCTCATTTTTCTTGTTATTCACTGTTTCAGTGGATATTTGTTATCCCACTCCTATAATTTTTCCAAGGTAACATGGGAATAATTTAGGTCCCACCTCCATGACCTATGGAACAGTTTCTGATTTGGCAATAAATATACAACACTTGCATCAACAAACTACCGCTATAATCTCAGACCAATCTTTACCTATCTCAGCTGTGGAAGTTGCAAATAAATTTCTATAGTCTTTGATATCCTTTGATTCAGGAGAGGACTCTTTGATTTTCATTATTAAGTCCAGAATAATCCTGGGAATTGTTCTAATTTTCACTCTTGTTCTTACAGTAATATTCTTAAGACTAAAAAATGACCTACATGTCATAAATACCATAAATCTAAAAAATGTTAAATCAGAAAGGGAGAATGACAAAGCCATATTCACTGAAATTGTTGAGAGTCATGAAGCCGGTACAGTTATTGGTGCTATTCCAGCAAAGCTGAGCAGATTGTTACAATCATTGTTCTTCTATTTCTAACTTCTGTTTTTTTTTTTTTTTTTTTTGTGTGTGTGTGTGTGTGTGTTTGTGTGTTTTGCATTACTGGGGTATTTCTGCACTAAGATTCAATTTCTGTTTGTTTTTTTTTTTTCTACAGAGAAATTATGTCTGAGTCATTTTTTAAATTAGGCATTTTAAATTAATTATAGTTTTTTCACTTTGTATCTTAGCTGTAGCACCCTTGCTCATTCCCTCCACACCTTCCCATGCTCATCTCCTCCCATACCCCTCTCCAAGTCTTCTGATAGGGAGGTCCTCCTCCCCTTCCCACTGACCCTAGCCTATCAGTTCTCATCAGGACTGGCTGCATTGTAAGGGGACCAGGGACTCCCTATGACATAAACTCAGTGGCTGGCTCTTTGATCACCTCTCCTTAACAGGGAGCAGCCTTACCAGGCCATAGAGGAAGACAATGCAGCCAGCCCTAATGAGACCTGAGCCTTATGATAATACTAAACTTAACTTTATCTATCCACTGTTTTAAAATCTTTGTGACCTGGAGATTGTTAAGCAGAGTTAAGCAGAGAGAGAGTTGAGGCCATTATTTCAGGAGTTTTTTGGGGTATATGCCCCTAAACAGTATATTGGTGCAGGGTAAACAGAGGCAATGTGACTACCCTGAGAGGCCTGGAGATTCATGTATAGGTTTAAGATCCTTTATTATAAGCTTAGAGCTCCTGGAAAATGTAGTTTAAAGATAGAAGGTCACAGAGGGTACACTCCTGACAGAATAAAACTTAGTATATAAGATAGATTGACTTAAATAAACTTTTTCTAGTTTGTAGCATAGTTGGTGATACATATAGTAAAGGGAGCTATTTATTTGTATTTGCTGTGCATAAAAAGACAAGTTAAAGTATTTTCTGTTTCTCTGGACTGCACTCATACTGCAAACAATGCCAGCCTAAAAGCACACTTTCACATATTAAATGTGTTTTCTTTGAAGGAGACATTCTTTAGATTATTTAAAGAGTTATAGGGCTAATAATGATAATCAAATATGTTCTGTGTGTACTTTTTAAATTGTAACTGAGCTTTTATTCCTGCATAATAAAAAAATCAAACACCCATTCTGTACCACTTGTATAATCATTAATCTGTGTTCGCACTGTGAAACTTGTATAAACAAGAAGAGCCTTGTCAACAATAAGTCAGAGACAAAGAAAGGTCTGAATTTTAGACGTCAGCTGCTAGATTACCCTGACCACTTGAGCTGACTAACTTCCTCTCATCGCTGACCCCTCATCTGCTCTCTGGAGCACCCTGTAGGCAAAGACCTCTCTTTTCCATGCTCAGAATTGCCCCACAGAAAGGCTCCTGGCACAAGCTCACAGAGAATGAACTCCCAACAATAGAGCATGCATGGGACAGATATGGGATCTCTGCACATACATAACAGTTGTGAAGCTTAGTCCTTATGGGGACACATAACAGAAAGACCAAAGCTGTCTCTGACTCTTTTTCTCCTAATTTTACTGCCTTGTGTAGTCTCAATAACAGAAGTTGTGCTGAATCTTATTTCAACTTTATATGCCAAGGCTGATTGATATCCATAGGGGACTTCTTTTTTTTTAAAGAAAGGGAAGAGGGGCACATTAGGTTGGTAGGTGAGGTGAGAGGGAGGGTCTGAGAGGACAGGTGTGAGCAGATGCTGTGATAGTACACAAATTAATAATATAATAAAAAGAAATAATAAAATTGTAATGAAAATGAGTGAAACAGAAACAAAGAAAACAATACATACAATTAACCAAAGGAAGAGCTGGCTCTTTCTGAAGATAAAGAAAATTGACAAACCTATATATCAAGTGAATTAAGGAAAAAATTGAGTACTTAAATTAAAGGAAATTACAGAAAAAAAAAACATTACTACAGAATTCAATGAAATTCAGACTATTCTAAGGAAATATTTTTAAAACATACTATATTCTAGTCAGCTTAAAAATGGTCATGAGATGGATGTTTTAGATTTAGTCAAGCAACCATTATTCAAAGATATATTCAACAATAATTCAGCAACCTAAATAGAACTAAACAGACCCAAGTGTAAATTCAAAAGATCAGAAAAGGCTCCCACCCAAAAAAGAAAATGATGAAAGATCAAAACAAGGAGACTCCAATATGGTGGAGACCAGTGTGCACCATATCTGAGGGGCAGAGATTCAGAGATTCTGAGACCAGTGTATGGACAGGTGGCTAGATCCAGAGCATCAAATTTGCTGCTTCCTTTTCTAGACAGGTCGTCCAGAAAATGGAGTTGATCTGATCCAGGCTCTCTGTGGCCATCTCACGGAGTCAGGAGTAGCAAAATTTGGGCCACCTGCCCCTTCACATATTCCAGTGAGTTTGGATCCCCATATCCAGGGACAATTTGCTCTAGCAGCCAGAATTCGGATTCCTCCTTCTCCCTGTAGAGCAGCTTCAGGATTTCTTGGAGAGCATCCAAGCCACCAAGCCACTGGACTACTGGTCATCCTGTGGACACGAGGTGAGCAATAAAATTACAGGGATCCCAGATCCAAGAAGAAAAATCTCAGAGGAATCTGAGTACAGGGAGCACCATTTGGGGCAGCCCAGCTTTATTCTGAGGAATCCAGGGATGCCACTTGAGGCACCTGCACCTTGATAATGATGAGCACCAGTACCTGCACCCCAAAATTCATGGTTCCATTGCATGCACACACTTGTCTTCAATTCACCAGTCCCTACATGTTTATGTGTCCATATGCTGCCATGTGCTTTGCCCTTCAAGGTGCTGGCATCTGAACTGCCAGTATCTATTCTTGAGCCACTGCACATTTGACATCTTCCTGAATACTACTCTAAACTCCAAAGACAGGAAGATCCAGTCTTTGCTGCAGTTTCCAAGAAGAAACAGGTAAGGCTACAGACAACCAGATGGCTAAAGGCCAGCATAGAAATGCAGTCAACAAAAACTGGGACATCCTGGCTCCACCAGAACCCACCCCCAAGAGCAATGAATATTCTAATACAGCTGAAACACAGAAAAAGCACATTAAATATATGTTTATGCAGTTATTAGAGACATATAAAAAGGAAAAGAACAAATGTTTCAAAGAAATACAGGGCAAACAAAGAGAGGCCATCAAAGACAAGAAACCACAATTAAACAGGTGAAGGAAATTATTAAAATTATTCAATTCTTGAAAACAGAATTTGAATCAATAAGGAAACAAACAAAAAACCCTGGAGATGGACTATGTAGAGAATAGATCAAGTACCACAGAGATAAGCATCATCCACAAAATATAAGAAATGAAGGAGAGAATCTCAGGCATTGAAGATACAATTGAAGAAACTGATCTATCTCTCAAAGAAAACATACAATCAGAAAAGTTCAAGGACTCCATGAAAATGTGAAACCTAAGAAAAATAGGAATAGATTAAATAGATGATTCCAGGCTCCAAGGTACAGAATATATTTTTAATAAAATCGTAGAAGAAAATTTCTCCAACCTTAAGAAAGAGATAACCTTAAACATGCAAGAGGCTTACAGTACACTAAATAGACTAGAACAGAAAATTTTCTTGCCATAAAATAATCAAAGCAATTAATCTACACAACGAAGAAAAGTATGTCAAAAGCACAAACGAAAAAGATCAAGTGACATATAAAGGCAGACTTATCAGAATCACACCCGACTTTCCAACAGAGGCTATGAAACTCAGAAGGGCCTGGGTGATGTCATGTAGATGCGAAGAGACCACAGATGCCAGAGCAGGCTACTGTACTCAGCAAAACTTACAATCAACAGAGATGGAGGAATCAAGATATTCCATCACAAAACTAAATTAAACCAATGTCTATGCACTATCCCTGACCTTGAGAAGCTACTAGAAGGAAAACTCCAACCCAATGAGATCAACTACACCCACAAAACACATGATATAGATAACTTCAGAACAAAAATAAAAAGAAAACAAGCACACAAACACACTATCAACAATAACACCACAATAAATGGAGCTCATATTCATTGGTGACTAGTATCTCTCAACATCAATGGAATCAGCAATCTAATAAAAAGACACATGCTAACAGAATAGTTATGGAAACAAGATCCAACATTCTGCTGCATACAATAAACACACTTCAGCCCAAAAGATAGACACTACCTTGGAGTAAAGTGCTAGAAAAAGGTTTTCCAATCAAATGGACCCAAGGAGCAAGTGGCAGTATCATCTTAATATCTAATAAAAAAGTCTTCCTACCAAAATTAATCAAAAGAGAAGTGAAGGATACTTCATTCTCATTACAGAAAAATCCACCACGAGGACAACAATATCTTGAACAAGTATGCCCCAAATAGAAGGGCACCTGAATTTTGTAAAAGAACCATTATTAAAACTTCAACCACACATCAGTCACAACACAGTAATAATGGTAAAGTTCATTACCTCACTCTCACCAAGTGACAGATCATTGTCACAGAAGCTAAAGAGTGAAGTAATGAAGCTTACATAGGTCATGAATCAAATACCTAATAGAAGTCCTCAAATATTTTCGACCAGGCACTAATATGCCTTCTTCTCTGCAAATCAAGGAACTTTCTCCAAAATTGAACATAAATTCAGGCAAAAAGCAAGTCTTAACACATACAATAAGACTGAAATAATCTCTTGGATCCAATTACACAACCATGTTCTAAATCTGTACTTCAACAATGACAGAAAGAGCAAAATGCCTACTCATTCACATGGGACCTAAACAACTCTACTCAATGACAGGTGTCATGGAAGAAATAAAGAAAGTATTTAAAGATTTCCTAGAATTCAATAAAAATTAAAGCACAACATGCCCAAACTTATGGGACACAATGAAAACAGTGCTAAGAGAAAAATTCATAGCACTAAGTGCCTTCGTATAGGAATTTGAGACATCTCTTACAAGCAATCTAATGACACAACTGAAAGACCTAGAATAAAACAAGATGTAGACAGGGCCAAGAGGAGTAGAGGTCTGGAAATAATAAAAATCAGTGCTGAAATCAACATACTATAAATGAAATGATTCAATGAATCAACAAAACCAAGAGCTGGTTCTTTGAGAATATCAAACAAAGAAACAACCTCTTAGCCAAAGTAACTAAAAGGCAGAAAGACACTATCCAAATGAACAAAATAAAAAAGGAAAAGAATGATAGAAGTACAGAAATCGAAGGAATCATTAGGTCTTACTTCAAAAGTGTATACATCGCAAAAATTTAATATCTATATAAAATGAACAATTTTCGTGATAGATTCTACTTACCAAAGTTAAATCAAGATCAGGTAAATAAAACATCCTATCTTCCCTAAGGAAAGAGAGGAAGTCATCAAAAGTCCCCATCCAAAATACCCAGGGCCAGATGGTTTCAGCTCAGAATTTGATCAGACCTTCAAATAAGAGTAAATACCAATACTCTTCAAACTATCCCACAAAAAGAAACAGAAGGAACATTAACAAATTGATTCTATGAAGATGCCGTCACATCACAGTCAAGACCCAAGAAAGACATGAACTTCAGACCAATTTCCCAAATGAACACTGACGCAAAAACCTCAGTAAAATACTTGCAAACTAAGTACAAGAACACATAAAAGATATCATCCACCACTGTCCCATAAGCTTTATCCCAGGTATGCAGGAGTGGTCCAGTCTATAGAAATCCATCAATTTAATCCACCACATAAACAAACAGAAGGGTAAGAATTCCATGATCATGTCCATAGAAGCCAAAAATCCAACGCCTGTTCATGTATAAAATTTTGGAGAGATCAGGGACACAGATCACATACCTAAACATAGTAAAGTCAATATACAGCAACCCTACAGAAAACATTAACCTAAACAGAGAGAAACTCAAATCAATCCCAATTGAGGACTTCTATTAGGTATTTGATTCATGACCTATGTAAGCTTCATTATTTCACTGTAATCAGGGACAAGGTAAGGCTGCCTGCTCACTCCATATCTTTTTAACATAGGGATTGAAGTCATGTGTCACTCTGCAAGGAATTTAACCCATGATAACTTTAGAACTTAGAATTAATTTTCAACATTTGATCATTTGCAATAATACATAAAAAATTCTGCTTGTATTATGGTTGTCTAAGGATTGGCCTTTTTAATATAATAAATAGTTGATTCTCGTCATTATATTAATGTATTTTCCTTCTGACTTTTTATTTTCTTGTAAAAATTTTCATTTTAAAAATAATATAATTACCTCACTATGCTTCTTCTTTTTCATTTCTCTAAATGTTCTCCTGGACCCACCTTATATTTATTCACTCTCAAATACATAGCCTCTTTTCTTATTAAATATGTTTGTGTCTTTGTGTGTGTGATTGCATATAACAATGCAACCTGCTCATTCCATATGATGTTATTTATATATGTTATCACACAGTTGACCACAACACAGGCAGCCATGTTTTCATTTACAAAGACTTGCTTTTTTTCTATTGTTGATACTGAAAATGACGACTGTGTTCTAAATGCAGTTCAGTTTCTTGTACATTCAGAAACAATCAGACGTAGTTTTCCTGGAGTTACTTTGAGGCAAGAATCATTAGGCTTGTTAAACACAGAAATACAAATAGATCCTGGACAACTGGAGATCTCATATTTAATGGGGAACACTGCAAGAGCTGGTACACTGCAAGAGCTAAGATGGCACTTCCATGCACCAAAAGGCAGGTTTTTAAAAGTAGCGAGCATATGACACATTAGCATGAGAATTGCTACTCTAAACTTCACACATTATGTGGCTTCAGCAATGATTAATAATGGATTAAGGGATGAATGTTAGAGACATAGGGAACAGCACTACATTATGACACCAAAGTCACTTCTTAACTTTCCCCCTCTGCATTCCCAAACATTTTGAGTAAAAGTATTATTTTTCTACCTGTCTGGTTGGAAATGTGCTGCTCTGGACAAAATGCACAAGAAAAACAGCAGACCGGTCTGTCTTTTTGTAGAACTTTCCAGAATCCTGGACCACAGCTCTGTGTACATACAGATTGAGGAGTCTGAAAGCAACACAGAAAAACTGGTCATGATATTGAACATCAGTTTAAAATAGTTTAGGCTAAATACACATAACCTATGAAAATTGTATTTGTTTATGAGGAACTCTGAGGTTTTAATGTGGGAATGTAGAATGGAGATTTAAACTTACTATGCTTTTCAATACTAAATGTTCAACATCCCTTTATATGACCAAACCATGACTCACTACTGCCTAGCCTGTGTGAAATGTATAGAGCATCAACAGACTCTCTTTTGTGATGCAGCCAGCCAGAACTCATTTTATTGTATGAATTTTGGAACAGTTGGTTTTTAAGACAAGAATCCAATCATACTTGCCTCCAGGCACACTTGGTTCTACCTTTATATTTCCAGTCTTGTAGTAACACCCATGCACTCTGATTCAGCTGCAAAAGGAAGTTTAATTTTCTCATGAAAATGGTTTTGCCATTGGTGAATTATAATCTGTTACTGTGACTTTTACCCTTGACTCCCAATGTTAGTGATTGTTCTTTGCCTTTCTTTTCAAACGTTAGTGTAGTCATCAAATGGGATTTCAGTAGTTGCATTCTTAGATAATCACATAACTAATAAAATTCTAATGCAATTTTAGTTTGTTATATATTAGAAATTTTGTAGGACAGGAAATATTTCTATCTTAGACCTCTTTTCTGCCTTGGTTTGGATTCAGTTTCTGTCTAATATGTACATATTAACAGAAATGTGTTTCTGGATAACTGGATCAGCTTTTAAGAGTGCATACAGCTCTTGCACTGAAATATGAGCTCAGTAACTGACACACATTTTGGGCAGCTCCTATGCATTGTTTACAGAAATGTCTTGTGTCCAAATCCATAATTTATTGTTTATGCTACCTCACAACATTGTGGAATTATTGATATGCTTGAACATAAGTTGTGTGAATGGAAGAATGCTTGAGCATCAGCTAACCTGTATAATTAACATATGTGAAAATTTCATAAGTTTGTGTGCATGTGTATGTTTACATATCACTATATCACCATGATCTCTCAATTATTCATTCACTGCATTATGAACAAACACAAACATTCAATTCATCTAATTCTAGCTAAGGAATTAACTGACCTTATGTGTGCATTTGTATGTGTATTTATGTATACATACATATATGTAATTCTGAAATATTGGTTCATTTCTGATTTAAAGTAATCAAACAGAACTAAAGAGATGTTTTAGTATTTAACATGCCACATAAGCAGAAAAATGTGAATTTGATCATGATGAAAGGATGGAAGACAAGCTGGGTGCAGAAAAATGGGCCTGTAATCCAAACTTTATGATCATGAAGACAGAGAGAGAACCTAGGTAATGCTGGTCACTGAGTTCAGCAAAATCCAAAAGTAAGGGTTTCACACGGATAAAAATAAAGTTGACAGTAACTGAAGAAGATAACCACAGTTTACTGTGGACTTAAGAAGCACATGTGCTCGGGTGTATGAACACCCACAAACAAGCTCACAGTCACAATAGAGCTAAGAATTAAAATTTCACAATTATTTTAAAAGTTCAAAGAATCATTATACAATCATTTTTTATAATTCTTTACAAATAATTCCCTTCATATTAAATATTGAAAAATTTCCAGACCTGTTTGTAGTTGCTTGGCCATTGAATCAGAACTTCATTGATGAAAAAGCCTTGATCTTGTGCACTCTTGAAGACAATCTCTCCCACTTTAAGTAATAGTGCATTTTGAAAACTATATACAATAAAGTTTTGTATATCATACATTTCCCTAATATTCTTGTTCTCTTCAAAGCTTATTTCATCTCCAGCAGGATTTATAAATTTAATTTTCCTCAGAAATGGATGAAGCTGAAGAGAGACATCATATGACATGAGTGGCCCACACAGATTACTGGCTGACTTTAAAGAAAATTTCATTTTTCCTCTCTCTAACATGGCTTTCTTTTTGAAAGTGCTTAGTTTGTTTATTTGTCTTCCCAGTTGTTTAGTGAGATTAAAATCATTCCCCATAGAAATAGTGCAAGAGATATTGAATACAAGCAGAACTTTTTTCTATGAGATGCAAGATAGTATAGTGTGTATCATGTCCTTAGTTGAAAAAAGGTCCTGTGTCTTTCTCCAGGACCAGAAAATAATATTTCCATTTAGAAGATGTAGGATTGAAGAGGATCCAAAATGGCGGCACCCAGTGGACATGGTTACTAAGGATGTGACTGTAGTGACTTCACAGCAAGTGAAAGATCGTGCTCTGGACTTGAAAATGCCAGTGTCTATGCTTCACATCTGTATAGAAGATACTAGAAGAAAAACCCCAACCAAAGGAAATAAACAACACCCAGAGAAACACAGAAAATATGTAACACCGCTGCTGCAAAACCAAAAGAACAGAAACACAAAAACTTGCTGCAATCATAAAAATCAAAATAACAGGCACTAGCAATCATTAATCATTAGTATCACTCAACATCTATGGACACAGTTTCTCATTAAAAAAAAAACACAGACTAATACAGTGGATGCATAAACAGGACTTATCAATCTGTTGCATACAAAAATCTTAAAAACAAAGGAGGACATTACCTCAGAGTGAAGGGATGGAAATAGGTTTTTCAAGGAAACTGACCCAAGGAGCAAGTTGAAAGAAGCCATCCTAATATCTAATAAAATGATCTTTTAACTGGATGTATTCAAAACAGATATGAGAGGACACATATCATAGCAAAAGGACACATATGATAGAAAAAAATCCACCAAGATGATGTCTCAATTTTGAATATTTTGCTCCAAATACAAGGGCACCTACATTTGTAAAAGTAACATTCCTGAAGCTTAAATTATACAGTAATACAGCCAGAGTAATAGAGGGAGACTTCAAAACCCTACACTCACCAAAGGACAGGTCATGAAGACAGAAAATAGAGAAACAATTAAACTAACATATTCACGGATCAAATGGATTTAACAGACATCTACAGAATTTTCACCCAGACAAAAAGAATATACCTTCTTTTCAGCACCTTACAGAAGCTTCTCCAAAATTGCCCATTGACTTTGACAGAGAGTGAGCCTCAAAAAGTACAATAAAGTTGAAATAACCTTTTTGTCATATCAGACCACCATGGATTAAAGCTAGATGTCAATAACAATGGAAACAAGAGAAAACCTAAAAAAAAATCTCATGGAAACTGAACAACTCAGTGACCACTGAGTTAGGGAAGAAATAAATTAAAGATTTTTGGGAATTCAATGAAAATGAAGGGGCAACATGTCTAAACTTCTGGGACACAATGAAAGCAGTGCTAAGGAGAATTTTCGTAACATTAAGTGCCTTCCTAAAAAGAATTAAGGAATTCTCACAGTAGCAACTTAAAAATATCTGTAAAAGCTCTAGGACAGAAGTAAACACACCCAAGATGAATTGACAGCATGAAATAATCAAACTCATGGATGAAATCAGTATCATAGTAAAAATGGAAACAATATAAAGAATCAGAGAAACCAAGAGCTGTTTCTCTTGAGAACATCAACAAGATAGACATACCTCTAAACAAACTAACAAAAAGTCAGAGAGACTGCATCCAAATAAACAAAATCAGAAATGAAAAGGGGGGATAACTCCAAAGAATCATTAGATATTATTTCAAAAGCCTGATTTCTGAAAGTTTCAAAAATTTAAAGGAAATGGAAAAATTTCCTGATAGGTTTCACTTACCAAAGTTAAATCAAGATCAGGTAAGCAGATTAAAGAGTCCTATAAACCCGAAGAAAATAGAAGCAGTTATCAGAAGTCTACCAACCAACCAAAAAAAAAAAATCCCAGAACCAGATGGTTTTAGCATGGAATACTACCAGACTTTCAAAGAGGAGCTCACACCAATACTTCAGAAACTATTGTACAAAATGAAACAGAAGGAACATTGCCAAACACTTCCTATGAATCCACAGTCACACTGGTACCTAAACCACACAAGGACCCAACAAAGAAAGAAAAGTTCAAACCCATTTCCTGTATGGACTTTGATGCAAAAATACTCAGAAAGTTACTGGTAAAACCAGTCCAAGACCACATCAAATACATCATACACCATGATCAAAAAAGCATCATCGCAGGGATGCAGGGATGGTTCAACATATTTAAATCCATCACTGTAATTCACTGAAAGAAAAAAATTAAATAAACATGTTCATCTCATTAGATGCAAAAAAAAAGCCTTTGATAAAATCGTGCACCACTTCATGATAAAAGCCCTGTAAAGATCAGGAATACAAGGCCCTACATAAACATAATAAAGGTAATATACAACAAGCTGATAGCCAAAATAAAATTAAAGGGGAGAAACTCAAAGCAATTACACTAAAGTCACGGAAAATACAAAGCTGCCCGCTCTCTTCATAGCTTTTCAGTGAGTACTTTAAGTTCTAGCTAGAGCAATAAGACAACTAAAAAAGATCAAGGGGTCCAAACTGGAAAGGAAGAAGTCAAAATATCCCTATTCACAGAAGATACACTAGTATATATATAAGTGACCCACAAAATTTTACCAGAGATCTTCTAAAGTTGATAAACCCCTTCAGTAAACTGGATGCTATAAAATTAACTCATAAACTCAGTATTCTGCTTGACTATAAATGATAAATTGGCTGATAACAAAATTATGGAAACAACATCTTTCACAAAAGCCAGAAATAATATAATATATCTTGGTATAACTGCCCAAGCAGCAGAAAGACCTCTATGACAAGAAGTTCACATCTCTGAAAAAAGAAACTGAAAAAGATATCAGAATATGGAAAGATTGCCCATACTCATGGACCAGTAGAATTAACATAGTAAAAATGGCCATCCTATTACAATCAATGTACAGATTCAATGCAATTACTACCAAAATACCAACCAAAATATTCACAGTCCTTGAAAGAACAATTCTCAATTTCATATTGAACACCAAAAGAAAAACAGAAACAACAACAACAAAAACACAATTGCTAAAACTTTTTTGTATAATAAAAGAACTTCTGGAGGTATTTCTATCCTGATCAAGTTGTACTACAGAGCAATAGTAAAAAAAAAAAAATCTTATGGGACAAAATGAAAACAGTGCTAAGAGGAAGTTCATAGAACAAAGTGCTGCCAGAAAGAAGTTTGAGACATCTCATACAACTTAATGACACATATAAAATCCCTTGGGAAAAAAAAAAAGCAGACATACCCAAGAGGAGTAGATGATTAGAAGTAATCAAATTCAGAGCTATAATTAATGAATTAGAAACAAAGAAAACAATTCAAAGAATCAATGAGACCCAGAGCTGGTTCTTTGAGAAAATCAACAAGATAGACAAACCCTTAGGCAAACTAACTAAAAGGCAAAGAGAAACAATCCAAATCAGCAAAATCAGAAATGATAAAGGGGACATAATGACAGGTACTGAGGAAATCCAAACAATCATTATGTCTATTCCAAAAGCCTATATGCCAAATTATTTGAAAATCTAAATGAAATAGTCAATTTTCTTGATAGATTCCATTTACCAAAATTAAATCAAGATTGTGTAAATAAATTAAATAGTCCTATATGCCCCAAAGAAATAGAAGCAGTGCCAAAAGTATCCCTTACAAAAAGCCCAGGGCCAGAGGGTTTCGGTGCAGAACTTTACATACCTTAAAAAGAGCTAACTCTAGTTTTGTGCAGGGTGATAAGTATGGATCTATTTTCATTTTTCTACATGTAGATATCCAGTTAGACCAGCACCATTTGTTGAAGATGCTATATTTTTCTCATTGTATGGTTTTGGCATCTTTGTCAAAGATCAGGTGGCCATAAGTGGGTGGGTTTATTTCTGCATCTTCTATTCGGTTCCATTGATCCACCACTCTGTTTCTATGGCAGTACCATGCAGTTTTTATTACTGTTGCTCTATAGTACAGCTTGAGATCAGAGATGGAGATACCTCCAGAAGATCTTTTATTGTAGAGGATTGTTTTATCAATTCTGGGTTTCTCGATAGAGGAATATCGAATGGCAGAGAAACACTTAAAGAAATGCTCAACCTCATTAGCCATCAGGGAAATGCAAATTAAAAGGATGCTAAGATTTCACCTTACAACCAACAGAATGGCTAAGATCAAAAACTCAAGAGACAACACATGCTGGAGAGGTTGTGGAGAAAGGGGAACCCTCCTCCAATGCTGGTGGGAATGTAAACTTGTACAACAACTCTGGAAAGCAATCTGGCACTTTCTCAAACAACTAGGAATAGTGCTTCCTCAAGATCCATCTATACTACTTCTAAGCATATACCCAAAAGTGTCTAAAGTACACAATAAGGACATATGCTCAACCATGTTTGTAGCAGCCTTATTTGTAATAGCCAGAATCTGGAAACAGCCCAATTGCCCCTCAGTGGAGGAATGTATGCACAAATTGTGGTATATCTACACAATGGAATATTAATCAACAATAAAAAAAAACAAGGAAATCATGAAATTTGCAGGTAAACAGTGGGATCTGGAAAAGATCATCCTGAGTGAGCTATCCCAGAAGCAGAAAGATGCACACAGTATATACTCACTCATATAGACATATAATATAGGATAAACCTACTAAAATCTGTACACCTATAGAAACTAATCAAGAGGCAGGAAGCTTGCTAAAAAGCTCAATCCCTATCCAGAAAAGAAAAGAGGATGGACATCAGAAGAAGGAGAAAACAGGGAACAAGTCAGGAGCCTGACACAGAGGACCTCTGAAAGGCTCTGCCCTGCAGACTATCATTGTAGATGCTGAGATTTATGGGCAACCTTTGGGCAGAGTGCAGGGAATCTTATGAAAGAAGTGGAGAACAGTAAGATCTGGAGAGGACAGAAACTCCACAAAGAGAGCACAGAACCAAAAATTCTCAACTCAGGGATCTTTCCTGAGACTGATACTCCAACCAAGGACTATGCATGGAGATAACCTAAGAACCCTGCACAGATGTAGCCCATGACAGTTCAGTATCCAAGTGGGTTCCATTGTAATAGGAAGAGGGACTTTCTCTGACATGAACTGATTGGCCTGCTCTTTAATTACCTCTCCCTGAGTGGGAAGCCGCATTAACAGGCCACAGAAGAAGATAATGCAGCCACTCCTGATGAGACCTAATTGACTATGATCAGAAGGAAAGAAAAGAACACCTCTCCTATCAGTGGACTTGGGGAGGGGCATGCATGGAAAAGAAAGAGGAAGGGAAAGTTTGGGAGAGGAGGAGGTGGGTACTACAGGGGGGATACAAAGTAAATAAAGTGTAATTAATAAAAAAATAAAAAAATAGTAAAAAAGAGCTAACTCCGATTCTCTTCAAAGCATTCCACAAAATAGAATCAGAATGAACATTACCAAACTCATTCTAAGCCACAGTCACCTTTACACCTAAACCTCACAAAGACCCAACAAAAAAGAGTTCAGACCTATCTCTCTTATGAACATGATCATCTTCTTAGATGCCAAAAAAGCATTTGACAAAATCCAGTACTCATTCATGTTTAACTAAGTCTTGGAGAAATCATCCCTAAACATAGTAAAGACAAAATACAGCAAGCCTATAGCCAACATCAAACTAAATGTAGAGAAACATAAACCCTTTTCCATTTTAACATACTTTTAATTATAAGATGAAATGTTTTATTGACAACCACAGCAAATTACTTACTAATAATGTAAGATTCTAAGCTTCCCCTGCTTATGAGTGAGGCTTACCTGCCATGATAGAAGCCAGTCTGTGTTTCTGTCTTCTTTAGATCCTGTTTCAGTTTTGCTCAATATCATTTTATGGAGGGCATGGGCCACTGCATATACTGCACTCCATATGGAATAGCTTGGCTCAGAAATAGTCATCATATCATTTATTTTATCCTTGGTCTTTAGGGAAATATTCACTGGACAGGGTTTATAATTTCCACATCGCGAAGTAGGTGAACAATTAAAACTGTCAATCCAGAATTTAGAGAAGTAAACATCTCCTGGGAAATGGGAGGGTGTAAGGGCCTCAAGAAAGTGCTTGAAGCCAGGGATAGTTCTCTTCTTTAAAAATGAGAAGCTTCCGCTGAATAAGTTTATCATAATATGCTTTCCATTTATTATAGACTCTAAGTATGTCGAGTGTGGCTTTGCCAAGATCCACACCTTCTTTCTGGTTACAAAGATACTAACGTCTACACAGAAGAACAGCAAGTCATCGATATCACCATAGAATAAATTCACATTTACTCGAGCATGTTGTTTCAAATTTTGCAAACCATAATCAGAATTTCCATTTTCATTCAAATTATCTGGGAGTTTTACTGTAAAAGCCACACAGATATCTTCTTTTACCATCTTTACTTTTAGGTCAGAGAGAAACTCCCTTCCTCTCTGATCATCAGAAACAATGATCCCCACCCACTTCCAGCCAAAGTGGAGCAATAAAGAGATCAGCCCTTGGGCTAGACCTCTGTCTTCAGTAGACATCTGATAAAGGGATGTGAACGTATCTTTGTCACTAAGCATGGAATCAAATGGTCCATATGTGACCTGAAGAAGCAAAAAAAAATGTGATTCTGAGTTTCAGGTATTTGGAATCATCACCCTTAGGAGGAAGTGACTTCATAATTCAAATATGAGGGTTAAAGGACTGAATTTTTTTAAGGAGGATGTCTTCTGTGAGATTACATTGTCCCTAAATGTGGCTGAAGCAGCCAAGAAGAAAGTAATAAGCTGTTTACTGGCTTTGAAAGACACGATAGATCTCTCTTGTTGCAATAACAATGCAAAAGAGTATCTGATATAGAGAAAACTGCAGAAAGCATTAACAGTTACTTTCTAGTCACATAACACCATATTTCAGAGAACCTTCACCTTTAGGAAAGCAAATATGGAAAGAGACTACAAAGTTTTTAGAAATTCAGTTTCCTAAGTTAAAATGATTCAAGTTGTGATGACCTGGGGCCTCATTGCCAGGGTTTATTGTATCATCCTTCTTGATAGATTTGATAGAGACAAAACTCAGAAATGTAAATTATTGTCTTTATTTTTTATTACATTAGGTTAAAATACACTTATGAATTGTTTAACTGAGTGATAACAATGAACATTACCATGTGGGTGTTTTAATCTTGATTATTGCTGATTCTTGTGCTCACCAAGTATTTTCTGTTTGTAGTAATACCTGCTGATAGATGCATTTCTTCAGTGTAGTCTGGCAATAGTCAATTGTGATGATATAGCTAAGTGGATGGTGTCTGTGGGTGCTATTCTGAGATCCACTTTCCTGAATAAGATAATTAATTCCTTGAAAGATTTTCATATTTGATGGCATTAAACATTGTTCCAAACTCAGTTACATGTCCTGGACTTTCTTTTTCCATATGTCAGGTATTGACAACCATAGGAATTTTGAGATGTTTATATGCTAGATTGGGGAGTTAGGTACATTTGCTATAGAATTTGACTTATTATCAAATGCAGACTGAGCATCCACAGTACATCATCCATTGTTTGGAGATAGAATCATGGATACTACTAAGTGATCTTCTCAGAAACTCCCAGAATTTACTGTTCATGCTTTTTACCAAACACTGCCATCTGTTAACTATTAACATATCAAAGTAATTCGTCCACTGCTCTTAGAAATCTGCCTACACTAAACATAATCCACTTCTCTGTTTTCTTTTGTTTGTTCTGTTATTGTTCTTTTGTTGGTTTGTTTGTTTCGGTCAGATCTAAGATGTGATTGTGCATAAAAATATGTTTCTAACTTACTTGTGGGACATTGTAGAGCTCTGAAAGTGTTGCAATTGAAGCAGAAAATTCTGGCTTGTTTCCTGAAATGATTCCTAGAGCTTTGTGTTGAGTGTTGCACTTGTAGTTAGGGATATAATCACTCCTTCCAGACAGCCACATCAGAAGGCCCTCCAAGGTTATTTTGTTAGAAATAAAAGCATTATAGATGTGGAAACCCAAGGTTATATTGGGAAGCAGGTTTGAGTCCTTATTGATCTCTTCGATGGCAAAGTATAAGGTCAGCAAATATTGATAGTTTCTCCATTTCGATCTAAACCAGAGGAACAGAATGATGGGTATTGTCAGTACATTTTTCTCAAAAAGTCTATCAAATACAGGAACCTAGAGGCCATAGCCTTTGCTTTTCTTTCTTTTTTTTTTTTGATTTAGTGACTTTATTAATTTGAAAATCAGTATTCTAAAGGTGAGTAGGGCAGGACTACAATCTAAGTAAGAAGCCAGAGGATCATAATTCTAGATGTTGAGTCTATAAAGAATAACAGTGCATAATAAACTAGGACACACACACACACACACACACACACACACACACACAAAATGTAAACTAAGCCCCCCAAAGGTTCACAGAAATACAGGCTATGACAAAAATTATATGCTACTGAGAAACAGAAACATTAAAGACAAACACTAGAGAGGGTCAGCCTTTCAGAATATGCTAGGTTATGTTGCAAAAACAGCTTCTCAAGTTGCAGAGGCTTAAAGCAATGGTAGGTTGGAACTGATAGAGGAGGCTGTTCCTCCTCCCTCTTCTCCTTCCTTCCTTTTCTCTCCCCCTATTTCTTTTCTTTTGATAGTGAATCACTATCTACCACAGGCTGTTTTTGATTTCTCCATCCTTCAGCCTCTGCTTCCTAAGTGTTAAGATTACAACATGTGGGCCACAAAACCTGGCTTTGCAGGTTTTGACTTTTCTTGTGACATGTAAATCTTGTGTGCATAAGCTCATGACAACCCAGGAACATCATCGAACGGCTCCTAAACTCTCAGAAGTTTAATTGTTTCTAATATTTTTGGTGTACATTGTGTACATAAAATATCACTTGTTTGTATCTTATGAGTACTGTATACATAGGTGTTTATGATGTTTCAGCTCATGGAAGCACTAAAGGAATATTAGTAAGAGCTTCATAACCTTTTCTTTTGTAATGATTCAATTTCATACTCACTTATTAAAAATTCTAACAAGTTTATATGCATTCCTAGTGTTAAAGTGTCTCTGTGTGGTATAGACAGATGCCCGGCCATCTATCTATAGATACACCACTTTCAAAAAAAGCTAGCATCAGTTCTCAGTGCCCACAGGGTGGCCTTGGAAACATATTTAGCTCCAGTTCATAAGATCCCTTCTAGCATCTCTGGGCACCAGGGATACCTGTGGTATTCACATATATATAAGAAAGTGAGCTCTTGAGTACATGAAATAATAATAAATAAGCATGTGCAAAATAGTGTTCTTGGGTTTGAAAAATGATTGATATGTTATGACTAGTTGTTGCTATTTTGGAGGATCCTGGTTCAAGTCACAGTAGCCAGCTTTAGGTTCCAATAGTGTGGAACACCAGTTCTAGGGGATCCATGTCCTCCACTGTCCTCTGAAGGGACCATGCACACAAGTGGTACACACACAAACATGTAGGCAAAACACTCATAAACATAATGTAAATTTTAATAAATCTTTACAAAAATTCAAAAAAGTAGTATAAAAGTAGTAAAGGAAATGTGTTTCTCTAGGCTTGCAGATTAAATGAATTAGTAGAGTTTCCTACTCAGTGAGGAAATATGTATTGAAGTTTGAAGAAGGTACTTTTCAGCAAAGGACCATCCTAATCCCAAAATTGATGTTCAAATGAACATATGTACCAATTATGGCATCAAGTGAAAAACAGGAATATGAAAAAGCCTAATGAATCTTGCACAGTATCATAAATAACCAGCAACCTAACTCAGAGTTTCTCAGGGAGATCAAGTGGTAGATGAATACTTCAGAAAGTAAAGAGACAAACAACAGAAAAGAAGACAGAGCCAAGCATTGACTTCAACTGGTCATTGAGACAAGAATCAGCAGTCTCCATCAGAACTTGGATGAGGGATAGAATAAACAGCTGTACACAAAAAAGACTGAGTGCCATAAAAGACAAATCATAAGACAAAATTGAGATTGTGAGGAGGAGAAAGACAGATAGAAAGGTTGCTAATTAAAATCATAAAATCTCCAATCAAATCAAAGAACACTGAGTTTTCAGCAGAGCTAACTAAACAGAGGACAGAATATGGGCATGAATGACATGAATTTCAGAACACTCCATTACAATATCAGTGATAAATAAAAAGTTATAAGTATGACCACAGTGTCTACAGTCTGAGATACTTTAAAGATACTAAAGCCAGAACATGTGAAACCGGAGATTCTAACATTCGTACCGAGGACATAGGCATATTCAAGTTCACTTTAACAGAAACTCTCCAAGTCTCTGGAAAGAAACAGATATTCAAACATAAGACATTTAGATGGCCAGATAGACCTGAGAAGAATGGAAACTTAACTTGACATATTACAGCCAGTGTGTTAAAAATATGTAAGTCTCACCATGGAATCACACCATGGAGCAGACACAAAAGTTGTTCTTTTTTCTATCCCTGATGTCTTTCTGACCTGGTACACAACAAAGAGAAGTGGAGATGTTTGCAGAGGCACAATGAAGGAGAAAAAATGTGAAACTGTTTTTCACATTGTTCTGTATCTAGTTCATTATTCTCAATGGAATTACATGTGTTAAGCAGGTCATATACTATCTTTTAACCAGAACGACCAAGTACTCACAGGTCAAACTTCCATAGTAGAGTTGGTTTTCTGTCAAAAAGGATCTGGAGGTATTGGGATAGATCAAGTGGGATGGAAATGGGGATAAATGTAGCGAGGTTAACATCTGCCTCCATGTAGGTGTTGGTCTCTCCTTTATAACCACAAGTGAACAAAGGCAACTCCATTGATGTATACACAGGTTGCAGGAGGAGGCTGAGGCAAAGCAAAGGAAGAGACATGTCAGGCTCTTCACTACACAGAGACAGACCCCTGCATCAAGGCGGATCAGGCTCAGACTTAACAATGTCAGAGAAGACTTTGAATGCTACAGCTGCTTCCTACTGTTGCTTCAGGCTCTCAGTCTGTGCACACCCAATGGTTCTCATGATGGGCCAGCACACACACTGCAGCAAAGTCCAGACATCTGAGGGTCACAGTACTGAGATATTCCTTTCACTGTAGCCAGACTTGCTCTGAATTTGCTGTCTTTTTATTGTTCTATTTCCCTCTCATCCATGTACTCTTGGAATCCCGTAGCCCTGGGGCTCTGCACCTGGTTCTTCTATGTGGGTGAAAAATATGTTTGGTTCTTTCTTTCTTCCACAACCTGTATGATTTCATCATGGTCCACAGTGACTTTGGAGAACACCATAGTCTGAGACAAAATTGTAAGTCATCAAAAAACAGCTTGTTTGTTTTGGATTGCTACTGTGAGAGGTAGTTTGAACATTTGAATTCTCCTAGTAAAGAAAGCAGGGGCAGTCAGGCTTTGATCATATTGCTGGCTCTTTGATCACTTTCACCAGTCAAGGTGGCAAAACTAGGCTACATCGAAAGTGGATCCAGTTTCAATGAGACCTGATAGGCTACAGTAAGATAGTAGTAGAGGAGTGGATTAGATAGATTAGATCCATCTATCAGTGGATTAGAGGAAGGACATGGGGTGGGAGGAGCTGGAGAGGGAGAGATTCCAATTATACTTGTGAACATGAAAGTAAAAATTGGTGACCCAGCCTTATGCAGGACACCAAGATTCAGGGTTCTCAACTCAGCTTTTGCATTCAGATCTCCTCCTGGACATCTGGCACCAAATTCAGAATTATACAAGACCAAAAGAGGGGGCAAGCTGCTCGTAGTCAATTTAAGTCATAACAGGTAACACATTTACGACTTGTGTACTTAGTTTAGATTACCAGCCACTTTCCTCTTTACGTTCTTTCCTGATTAAAAGACAAACATGAACCACCTGAAGAATCAGGATATTAGTAAGTTTTGGAGCCTGTGAATATGAACTCAGTTTTGAACCTGGCAGAAGAAGGCTTGAGATGGCTGGACTCAGTCAACTGTCTTATAACAACAATCAAAAAGAAAAATATTTCATCTCTGTACTTTTTTCTAATTTACTATAATACTATTTATCATAATTACTATTGATATTCTTTCATGGTATTATTAGATATTATTGTTATAATATCATATAAACAATATAATGCAAATCAAATTGTTATATCTACCTTAGGTAAAATTCATTCATTAAAACACTGCCATGAAATGTCAAAAGAGCTAAAACTGCAAGAGGCATTGAAGGTAGGAAAGTGAAAAAAATGATGTAATGTTAATTCTTATATATAAACAAACAAACAAACAAAATAACTAATGTCTCCTATGTATAATCTTACAAAATTTTGGTTACTGAAATTTTTAAAATATATATACAGATTACGCACACACAAACACACAAACCTATCTGCCTATCTATCTATCTATCTATCTATCTAGCTAGCTAGATATCTATCTAGATATCTATAAATATACCTATATAGTGAAATTTCTATGTAGGCACCAGCTTAATTTCTCTGTTTTCAGTGAGTTGTATAAGTGCTGTATTCAGCGATAGAGACTTCCAGTTAATTTATGGAAAGAAAATTATAATTTTGACAAAAGTGTGCCTTCTTTGGGCATTCAAATACGACTCCTTTGGCCACCACCTCAAGTAAATATAGCCCAGTCTTCATTTAATGACAAGTGACATCCTGTTGGGACTCTCTCATATCATTTCATTTGGATCACCTTCAAATATGTATATATTTTTGGAAGCTTCTACTGTATTACGTTACTACAGTAACATTCACTTGACATTTCATTTTCGCTGTCTTTCTTCATATTACTTTACTTAATGTCCTCTTTCTTCCCCACTTCCAACCGATTCTCCTTTATAAGCCCATCTTCCATCTATAAATAACTATTTTATTGCCCTATCCTAGGGAGATCTAGTTACTTGTTCTCAAACACTCATCATTTACTTTGTGTGTATCCTACTTGGTTTTATATACTGTAGGTTGCTTATCATTCACTTTACAAGTAATATTAACATGTAAGTAGATACATGCCATATTTGTATTTTTGACCTGTGTTACTATACTCAGACTGACTTTTTTCTAGTTTACCTGTAGATATGCATTTACTTTCAAATTTCATAATTTACTTTATAAAATGACTGAGTAATATCTTGTTGTGTAAATATCTACACTTTATTTATCTATTCTTCTGTTGATGGACATCTGGGTTATATCAAATTTCTGGAAATGTTGGTTAGACATGTTTACACAAATATCTCCATTTTAAGATGAAACATTCTTGGGATATATGTCCAGGAATGATAGAGCTGGTTCTTGAGGCAGAGAAATTCCCATCTTGCTGAGGAACAGCCATAAGAATGTCCTTAATAGTTAAACATGTTTGTACTCCTACTAGCAATGTCTGAATATTCTTAGCCATTGTGGCTCTCTTTAGACTATATCTCAAACCAATTTTGGTTTCCATTTCCCTGATGACTATGGATCTTGAACATATTTTTAAATGTTTCTCAGCCATTTGAATTTCTTTTTTTAAAGAATTCTCTATTTAGAACTGTATATCTGTATTCTTTTGATTATATAGTTTCTTGATATTTAATTTTTTTACTTATTAATACATTTGAGAATTAGCTTTATTTCAGTGTGTAGTTGGTAAAAGTATTTTAGCTTTCTGTATGCAGCTACATTGTCAGAATGATGGTGTCCTTTGTCATATAGAAAACTTTCAGTTTTCTGCTGTATTTTTGAGGATTGTTTATCTTTATGTCTGGGCAAGGGCTAGGAAGATCTCCACTGCTCATAGATAACTAGGATTAATAGACTAAATCTCTCCATCCTAAGAAAGACAATCAACACATTCAGTGTAATTCCTATCAAAATTTCAGACAATTCTTGTCAGATGATGAAATGACAATTTTTAGCTTCAAACAAACCATGACAGCTAAAACAACCCTAAATAAGAACTGGGAGAGGGATCACCCATCCAAAGATTAAATTGAACTGCAAAACTACAGTAGTTTATAACAACAAGGTATTGGCAGAGTTAACAAACACTTTGGTCAATGATGACATTGAACATCCAGGCAGAAATCCACATACCTATGAAAACCCAAAATTTTTAAATTAATAAATCTTAAAATAAACACTGAGAAAATGAAAGCATATTCAAAATATTGTAGTGCTAAACCTGTATGTATGCATGTAAAATAATTCAAGTAGATCCCTATTTATCACTCTGCACAAAACTCAAAATTAGATTGAAGACCTCAGTAAAATTAAGAGTACCTGATGGATGAGAAGTTAAGGAATAGCCTTGAACTCACTTGCTGAGAAAAAAAAAGACTTGCTAAACACAGGTGCATTTGTTCTAATCCTGATAGAGTAGTTTTCATGTTTTAGACTGTGTTGGTGAGGCTTATTATTTGAATTTTTGTTTGACCTTTTCAGTTTTTTTTTTTAATTTCTAGGTCTATCTCAGTTTTTTATTTTATTGATTAATTTTCTAATATGATGTCTTCAACTGCCTTCAGCATTTTATTTCACTGTTTGTGTTCATAGCCATCATTGAGAATTAATCCATATCCTCTGTAAGATCCTTGATTTATTTATGTTTTGAGGTCATTGTGTTGGTATGTGGCTATATTGAATTTCTCATGGTCTGCTCTGGTAGGGTTGTTGTGATTTGGTGTCTTGATTGTTAATGATTTTGGTTTCTTACTGGTGTCTAGGTATCTGGGTTTGAGATGATTGTGATTCTAGCTTTTGCTCTCTGGACTTGTTAATTTTAGGTTTGTGATGTTGAATTTCTTCACTTCTGTTCCCCTCTCTGGATCTTAGGAAACTGTGCTGGCTGTGTATTGTCTTGTAGAGAGTATTTTTGATTATGTGTCTTGATAGGTCATTAGGGATACTAGACAAAGACTGTTTTTAGGTGTTGGTGATTACACTAAAAAATAATGTTGAATAATGATAGACATTACCTCAGACTAAAGGGCTGGAAAAAGTTTTCCAATCAAACAAACCCAAGAAGCAAGATGGAGTGGCCATTTTGTATCACATAAAACAGACTTTCAAACAAAAGTAATTAAAAGAGGACACTTCATACTCATCAAAGGAAAAATCCACTCCAACAAGCACTCAATTATGAACATCTATGACCCAAATGCAAGGTCATCCTCATTCATAAAATAAATATTACAAAAGCTTAGATCACACATTGAATCCTGCATATGAATAGTAAGAAAATTCAACACCCACTTTCTCCAAAAGACAGTTTATCAAGACAGAGACTAAATAAGGAGATAAAGAAACTAACAGACATTTTGAATCAAATGGGCCTAACAGATATCTACAGAACACTTCTCTGCAGCTCATGGAACTGTCTCCAAAACTGACCATATATTTAGTCATAAAGCAAGCCTCAGCAGATATAAGAAAATCAAAATAACCCCCTAAATCTTATCAGACAACCGTGGATCAAAGTTGGATTTCAACAACAAGAAAAAGAACAGAATGCCTAAAAACTCTTGGAAACTGAACAACCACTGGGTCCACCACTGGGTCAGGGAAGAAACAAAAAAGAAACTAAATACTTTCTAGTTGTCAATGAAAATGAAGGTGCAACATCCCCCAACTTATAGGACACAAAGAAATTGATGCTAAGAGAAAAGCTCTTAGTATTTTTAGAAAATAAAGTGCTTACCTAAAACAATTGGAGAGATCCCATACTAGTAATTTAGCAGCACACTTGAAAGGTCTCAAACAGAAGGAAGCAAACACAGCAACTAGGAGTAGATGACAGGAAATATTCAAACTCAGGGCTGAAATTACTAAATTGGAAACAAAGAGACTGATACAAAGAATCAATAAAACCAACAACTGGTTCTTGAAGAAAATCAACAAGATAGACAAACACTTATCCAAACTAACTGCAAAGCAATGGAATACTACCCAGCCATTAAAAATAAAGCAATTATGAAATTTGCAGGGAAATGGATGGAACTGGAAAAGATCATCTTGCATGAGGAAATGCAAACCCAGAATGACACACATGGTGTGTAGTCACTTACATGTGGATTTTAGCCACATCATACAGGATAAGTATACTGAGGCACAGACCCATAGGAGATAAGCAACATAGAGGATCCAAGGGAGGCTATATAAATCTCACTTGGTTGTAGAATCAGCATGGACACAAGTAGTGGTTGAAGAGAGGGAACAAAGCAAGAGAGGGGGTGTAGAGAGTTAAGAAAGTAGAGATCAAAAATGGGGAGAGAGGACAGAAGGCTTTTAGAGAAATGGCCTGAGCGTGTGGTATCTCTGTGACAAGCTGGTGATCTAACTCAGAGCAAACTCCTATGAGGATATGAGGTAAATTCAAGCAGAGACTCCTAAAAGCAGAGGCCATAGAGACTGAAGAGCACACCCTCTAACTAGAGTAGTCTCCTAGCACAGGGAGGGAAATCAACACACCCTCAATAAATTCAATCCCAAATTTACCCTGCCTTCAAGATTTGTAGGGAAAATGATAGAGCAGTTAGATCTGAGAGTGAAGGAATACCCAACCAATGCCTGACCCAAATAAATACCCACACTATGGGATAGGGCCCACCTCCGTTACTATAAATGATACTCTGCTAAGGTTCCTAACAGGAGCCCGTGAGATGTCCTCTGAGAGACTCTATGTAGTAGTGTCTCAAAACATATTTTGAAACTCATAGGTCAACATATGACAATGAGTAGGAAGTCTTGTGGAAAAGTGATAAAAAGTCTTGTGGAGGAAAGAGATAAGGACCTGGAGGTGACAGGAGCTCCACAGGAAGACCAACAGAGCCAACCAACCATGCCCCAGGGATGCTAGCTGAGACTGATGCATCAGCCAAGATCCATGCAGCAACTGCACCTAGGCTCCTACTAAGATGTAGCAGATAGGAAGTTTAGAAATTTTGTGAGTCCTCTAGTAAGGAAAGTGAGGTCTGCATTGAACGCTGACTAACTTGACAGCGTTTTGATCACTTTCCTCTGGTGGGACTTCCTTGCCAGACTAAAGTGAAGAGGACAAGGTATTTCCTAATACAAATTGATGAACTGGGTTGTATGGGAAAGGGGGTTTCCCTTTACTGAGGAACAAGCAATGGTAGAAGTATCGGGGAGAAAGGTAGGAAAGGTGAGACTGAGAGGGGAGGAGGGATGGGGCTACAATCATGATGTAAAGTTAATGAAAAATAAACTTAAAAACAGAAGGAATATAGGAACAATAGGAATAATGGTAGATTATTGAATCTATTCTTATAGATGTTTGGATACTGACACCAAAATTAAGCTCATAATTGGTTACATTGTTATATATCATTTGTATAATGATACAAAATTAAGGTTATGTTTTGAGCTTTCTGTGAACAGCATTTGACAAAGTTAACCATAGGTCAAGAGGCAGGCCTAAAACAAGCTGACAGAGATTAAAGAGCAGGAGGGATTTTTAGTTGAGGTGTATTAAAGACAGTTTGGAGAAGAAGAAAGGGGTTATCTTAAACTCTGGCTTTAGCTTTAGCTTATGTTTCAGCCCTTAGCTCCCTGGTTTTGGAGACTTTGACCTAGCAAGCCTTCAGCCTCTAGTTTTTTGGCCTTTTCGTCCTGGGTGTTTGTTGACCTAGTGAACCTATTGGGATTTTTTTTTTCCATCTGGACCTGAGCTGAGAAGTAATGTCAGCTGGGTGCTTTCTCTTCTTCTCTGAGTTAGAATGTTTTCACTACAGCATATGGTCCCTGACTCTTTATTGGTAAAATTGAATGTTTGGGATTTTCATTTTTGTTTATAACATTTGCCATTCAAAACATTCACCCAACATTCTACCTGAACTGTTACAACATAAAAAATTCATCCGATCATGGTAATTCTGGGAGAAAAAAAAGGTTTATATTTAAAAGATAATGTCATGTTCACCTGCTATGACTAGATCATGAGATGCCCCCCCCAAGAGACCACCAGGAATACAAGTATGATGCAAACACACAAGGGTTTTTATTCAAGCTTGAGATTAAGCCATCAATCATCTCTGACACAGTAATTCAGAAAGAGAGTCCAGAGCCTAGAGAGGGTAGAGTTTTTAAGGAAAACCATAAGCAGGGAATTCCAAGCCTTGGCATTACACAGTTGGGTAAGAAGTTTGTAGGTAGACTGAGGTAGATTGACCTTTAAGCTGATTGTTTTCGGCCAGTTGGCCAATCCTTAAGGAGGAAACAGGTGATTGAAAAAGGAATTTTGACCTGGCAATGCCCTGAACTATGTTTGTACTTTTTTTTCACTGGTTGGCTCCAGGTGCGGGGGCCTAATTATTCTTGCCAAGTTCATCCTGTGGGCCTACTTGCTGTTCCCAAGTTTCCCCTGGCATTTTTCACTTGCCAGTTTCCTTCTGTAAGTATTTTTATTTGCTAAGATCTTTGTGGGAGAACTTGGGTAACCTAAAGGTCAGGGACATTCAAAATGGTTTCTGAAAAACAAGATAGTGTTAGTTCTGCCCTTGCTCTCTCACCTATTGTATTTCAGTTGGTGTAGACATTTAAAGATTTGTGTAGTTGTGTTAAAGGAGGGTCTCTTGTAGCCAGGTTGAAGTCAGAGTATAGAATTGAGGCTAACCTTGAATCTCTGATCTTCTGGCCTCTGCCTCTCAGATACTGAGATCACAGGAAGGGACCAACATACATAGTATATGTGGTGCTAGAGATGAAAACCAGGGCTTTCTATATGCCAGACAAATCCTATACTAACTTAAATTCATCCGCAGGCCTACAACATGTTGTTTAAAGAACACAGTTAAGTCCATAAGAGAGCTTTCAGGCTGTTTCCTGGGGAATGGGTTTCCAGCTTGAGTCAGTTTAGTGGGAGTCACATGTCTCCACAGGGAAAATGCAAAGTTTTTTCTCCCTTGAGTGAGTGACCAGAAGTGCTGTGAGAACAAAAACAAAAATATAAAAGAAAGGAACCTGATAGGTACAGGTATGGAGGAGAAGAAAGTTATTGTAGATGTGGGGAAGAATGCAGACAGAGCAGGGCAGGGACACCTGGAAGAATTCAAAGTGAACGTGACCCTGGGCCATGTGAATAAAAATAAAAAATAAAAATAAAAAATAAAGGAATGACTGGGGTAGTTTTCCAGTTCAGCAGGCCTCTGTCCTCAGCTCCATCCACAGCCCCCAGAAATGATTAAAGCAGTGGCCTTCCGTTATTAGAAGTTATTTGTTTACATACCAGGGTGCTATTTTTTGAGACAGATTCTCGGAATGGACTTGACTTACCTGACATACTTTCTAGAAAAGGCAGGCCTTGACCTCACATAGATCAACCTCCTACTTCTAGATAGAGTACTCGTATTACAGGCATGTGTCAACCTGCTAGGCTCTGATTTTTTGTTTTAATTTAATTTAATTTAAGTTAAGTTAAGTTAATGTGTGTGGGAGGTTGTTTTGTTTTGTTTTGTTTTTTGAGACGTGGTGTCTCTGTGCATCATTGCCAATCCAGGAATATCACTGTAAATCACGCTAACCTTGAATTTATAGAGATTCACCTTCATCAGCCTCTCAAGTGCTGAGAATAAGGATCTGTGCTACCATGCCTGACATGACTTTCTAATAGCTTAGTTGAAGTCACAGTATGTGATTTCAGACATATCTAGACATGTGGGTATGAAAGCCCTTGTTTTATTCAGCAAGGTTTCTCTCTGTAGTCTTGCATACCCTGGACTTGCTTTATAGACCAGGGTGATGTTTAACTCACACAAAACAGCATAGTTGTGCCTCCTGGAGATCTGGGATTACAGACATGTACAACCGTGCCTGGCTCAGATTTTATATATATATATGATTAAAACAGTATTTATTAAATATATATTAATTACATTATGTATTTATTAAATATTTTATATAAATATATTAAAATATAGATTGAATAAATATATATTTACATACAGGTTAAAATATATTTATATACATTAATGATTTGGTATTTTTGAGACAGTGTTTCTCCTTTTAGCTGTCGCTGTCTTAGACAAGATGTGTAGAATAACCTGATCTTGTACTGACAGACACTGGCCTGCTGCTGCCTGCCAGAGTGCTGGTCCTAAAGGCCTGTGCCACCAAACCTGGCTCAGATTTTTGTTTGAATCTTATTTTTTGTTTTGCTTTGTTTTGAATAGCGGGTTTCTCTGTGTAGGCCTGTCTGTCCTGGACTCTCTTTGTCAACCAGGCTGACATTGAACTCACAGAGACCGGCCTGTGTCTGATTCTCGTGTGCCTGGATTAAAGGCTTGTGCAATCACGTCTGGCAAGACCTTAGACTGTTATGAATTTTTGGAGGAGCGTTCCTTATATACCAAACTTTTTATAAGATTTATGAGTGGGTGAATGAGGGGACCTCTGATTATATTACCTGTGTGTGCATGTGTGTGTGTGCATGCACAGACATTAAATCAGACATCGCTGACATCCTCACAGTCCTTTTTGATCAGAGCTTTTGGTCTCCTTATTAAATTTTATTTTATTTTTTTAGAAAAGTATCTCTTAGCCTTCTTGTGTGTAAGAGGGAGTCAGATGCACTGGAACTGGATTCACAGACAGTGGTAGGTGTTGTGGATTGAACCTAGGTCCATTTGGAGCAGCAGGCACCGCCTTAACGACTGAGCGATCACTCCAGCAGTTCGTCATGTAATTTTAAAAATGGAGCATTAATCAATGTCACACAAAATCGCTACAATTCATTTGATAGTGGGATTTTGGGGTGAAAAAAGCTCAGAGACCACCTGCCACTGCCTGCAGGAATGCTAAGACGACGGGGTGTGCCACCACACCCAGCTCTTTAAAAATACATTTAAAAGAGATTTATTACCTGTGTCTGACTCCCAATGACATAATCAAAGGGGCAGAGACCCAAAGACCCTTCATAAGCTACTGGCACTGAAATTAGCAGCAACCCCTTCTCCAGCTCCCAGGGACTGGACATTTTTTACTGTAGCAGCAGCAGGAGCAGCTCCTGTGTGTGGAGTTCTGGGTCAGGGGGCGGGGCAATGACGTCACAAAGCTCCTGGACAACCGTGATCCCACAAACACTATGGCTTGTCTGGGAGATTCGCAGACACCGGGACCACAGGACAGGCTGTATGGGCTCTGAGGACGACGATGTGCCACAGACCAGCAAAGGTGTGAGGAGTCAACAGGTGCCTACTTCCGGACTCCTCGTTAGTGAACGCTGACACGTGGTGCTGGGAACCGTACAAGGGGAATTCTGGGATTTGTAGGCGGGACCTGAGCCATAAGTCATGCTGTAGCCAAGGAGAGACGTAGAGGCGTGACTGTAAGCAATCAGTATGCATCGTGCCACCTGGACACCTTTTTTTGTAGTTCTCAGGTATAATCCCAGAAGTCCTTGCTCGGAAGCCATGTTTGTAGTTCTTAGGCAGGTGGCCCTCTGCCACAATGCATCTTGGGACTGTAGGTACTTTGCTGAGTTGGGAGCGCTCCAATTTCAGAAACAAAGGGATAAAAGTCCCCCGTGACTAGAAGCTTTGTGTTTAAATTTCAGTTGTGGGGGCCAGGGAGATGGCTGGAAGTGGGAGGTGGGGAAGGAGGGTGACCCCAAGCCTCCACGCCCGGAAGTCTTCGCTCTCTTCAGGGCGGATATGGAATCGAAGCCAGAAGGGGCAGGACTTCCGTGATAGGTGCACCAATATCGCGGACCACATTCCCAGGTTAGCATCCTTCCTCTCCTAAACGGTTTGACAGAGTTGCACATCACGAGCCCGCTGTCCATTCGCCAGCTTGTGCCTGGAGCAGAACTGTAGGCAGGGAATGGCGGGAAGAGAGGGGCACAGCTCTCCCGCTCCCACCATGCCTGCATGCATCTTTGGGGAAATGGGTGTACGCCACCCTCCCCCACGTCCCCCCTCTCCCGCCAAACTCGGGGTCAGGTTGTGGACTACCTAGTATAGGGTGTTCTGGCGCCCTCTGCTGGCCTGTGGATGCATGATCAGTGAGGAAACTATAAATAATGTTTAGGGTGCTGGGGCTGAGTAGGTAAGGTGCTCTGTGTTTAGTGGTTATAGTGCTGGGGACTTAGTTCATAAGGCTCTAGCCACATCTGCTGGCCTGAAGGCATACACACATGGGCAAATAGAAAAAGCAAGAAGTGGAGGAGGAAGAAGAGGAAAGGAAGGAAGGAAAGAAAGATATCTGATGTTTGTTGTTGTTGTTGTTTTTATAGAAAAACACCCAGCTGATTAAAACGTGGTACTATTTGCTGTTTATTTGTTGAACTTGAACCAACATACACAGGTAAATGTTCATGTATTTTGTAGTGATATAAATAATTTTTCTGCATGGTGAATAGAATATTTTCAGCTAGAAGTTGTGGAACATGGCAAAGCAATACATTATATTTACACACTGTATCAAATATGATTTGATGAACTTTTTCAGAGGAAGCTTCTCATATTCAAAACAAGAACCATCCCTCTCTTAAAGCATTTTCTCGAGGCACTAACACCCTCCCAGTACCCAGGATATTCTTCCATAAATTCTGGATTGACAATTTTGATTGCTCACTTTGTGCTCACTATGTGGAAATCATATACCATACCCAGTAAATGAGAACGAGAAGGAAAAGGGAAGGGAAAGAAAGTGAAGGAAAGGGAAAGGGAAGGGATAGGAAAAGGAAAATGAATGGAAGGGAATGGGGAAGGCAAAGGGAAGGAAAGGGAAAATAAAGGAAAGGAAAGGAAAGGAAAGGGAAAGGGAAGAGAATGGGAATGGAAAGGATGGGAAAGAGAAGGGAAGGGAAGGAAAAAAGGAAAGTGATGGGAAAGGGAACGGAAGAAAAAGAAAAAGGAAGGGAAGGGAAAAGGGAATGGAAGGGATGGGAAAGTGGAAGGAAGGGAAGTGAAAGAGAAGGGGAAGGGGAATGGAAAGGATGGGAAGGGGAAGGAAGGGAAGGGAAAGCGGAACAGAAGGGATTGGAAAGGGAAGGAAAGGAAGGGGAGGGAAGGGATGGTAAAGGAAAGAGAAGAGAAATGGAAGGGAAAGGAAGTGAAGGAAAGAGGAAGGGAAGGGATCGGAATGGGAAAGGAAAGGGAAGGAAAAAGAAAAAAAGGAAATGAGGGGAAGGGAGAGGAAAATGGATGGGATGGAAAAGGGAAGTGAAAGGTATGGGAAAGGGAAGGAGAGGGGAGGGGAAGGGTGGGAAAGGAAAGGGAAGGGAAGGAACAGCAATGATTATAGCTCTGTGGTAGTGTATATACTTAGCATGGATGAGGCACTGAATTCAATCATCAACACTGAAGGGAAAGGGGAGCAGTGCAAGGGTAAAATTATACAACAAGAGTTAATCTCAGTGTATGAATCAAAGAGGAAAATAAGCCAAACATTTTTTTTTTAATTTCTGATTCTATTTACATGCCACTCACAAACAACAAAATCATACATACAGAAAGCAGATCTGTAACCAGGAGAAAACAAGGACAAAACAGACTGCAAACGAGCATAAGAGGACTTTTGTTTTGTTTTTCAAGACAGAACTTCTCTGTTTAGCCTTGGCTATCCTGGGATCTCTTTGTAGACCAGCCTGGCCTCAAACTCACAAAGATTTGACAGCAGATGCCTCCCTGAGTGGTGGGATTACAGGCATTCACCACCATGCCCTGTACTTTTTATAGGGAAGAAAATGTACAATATCTTGTTTGTGGTAGTGATTATACTAGTGTATATAATTGCTTAAAACCACTGCAATGTTTGCCTAATTTTTCACACAAAGATTAGTTTTGAATAAACCACATAAATCATACAAAAATATAAAAGTAAAAAGTATACATTTCACACTTCAGATTATGATTTATGCAACAGTCTGAGTTTCATTTAAAAAACAAATGGAAAGAAAGATCTTCCCTTTGTTCATGTGGCCAGAGAATGGCCAAAGCCAAACATGTTGTATCAGAAACTGTGGGTCAAAGTTGAAGAAACAAACTGGCCTTGAGCATTGAGATGGAAAGGGAGGGAGGGTGAATATGCCTAAGTGTGAGGTTATAGCATGAGCAGAATGAGAAGAGTGTCCACAGAAACCATCATAAACACAAGCACATCAGAGCACAAGCAAGTTGGACAGACCTTGTGTGGTGGCATCCTAACATGGGCTTTTAGATCCAACAGAGCTGGAAATGAGGGAAGAGGATATGAAATGAAGAAATAGCTTCAGTAGGGAGAGAAAAAGAGTCGGAACAAACAACAGCAAAAAATAAACAAGATATGTGTGTGTGTGTATGTATGCAAAGCCTGATTTCTCACTGCTTGAGAAGATCATTACAACATGAGAAATGCAAATGCTAGATTTCTGGCCTGATGTCAGAAGTACTGAATTACTTCACAGTTTTTAATGTACAGAGACAAGAATATAGATATATGTGAAAATATGGATAAATATATCCTCTAGCTCCACATGAAGAGAACCTCTAGCTCCACATGATTACTGTAACCCAACAGTAATAATGATGCTAGCCATGAGAAATTAGCCTCTACTGGGAGAAATCAGGGATCCCTACAGGAATAGTTGATTACAGGGCTGCACTTGGCCTATTGTGTAAGTGGCCCCGTGTCAGAGGCTTAAAATCAAAAAGGAGAAGATGGGTGAACATGTATGCCAGAAATACCTTAGGTCAAAAAGTAATGATGCTCAAAGAATGATGGAAATGGGACATGTCAAAAAGACACAGAAGGGGGTGGAGAGATGGCTCAGAGGTTAAGAGCACTGGCTGCTCTTCCAAAGTTCCTGAGTTCAATTCCCAACAACCACATGGTGGCTCACAACCATCTATATCTGCTACTCTCTACTGGCCTACAGGCATACATGCAGACAGAACACTCTATAAATAATAATAATTACTATATTATATTATTATTATTATTATTATTATTATCATTATTGGGGTGACCCTGGGTAAGACTCCTAGCAGCAGGGATATTGAGACTGAAGTGGATAAATCCTGTAGCCAGTGGGGAAAGGGGGACACTAACCAACTCACAAAACCCTCGACCCAAATTTGTTGCCTACAAGATATGCAGGGATAAAAGACGGAACAGAGATTGAGGACATGGCCAACCAATGACTGGCACAACTTGAGACCCAACCAATGGGAGAGACCCAACTTCTCACACTATTAATAATACTCTGCTATGCCTGTAGACAGGAGACCAGCATAACTGTCTTCTGAGAGGCTTCATCCAGCAGATAATGGAAAAAGTTGAAGAGATCCACAGCCAAACAAATGTTAGGCAAAACTTAGGGAGTCTTGTGGAACAATAAGAGGAAAGATTGAGAGAGCTGGAGGGGTAGGACACCAAAAAATATCTACATAACCAGCCCCCCTGGAACCATGGGGCCTTGTAGAGACTGAACCACCAACAAAGGAACATGCTTGGACTATTCCTAGCCCCCCTTCACATATGAAACTGATGGGCTGCTTGTCCTCAAGTGGGTCCCCTAACAACTAGAGCAGGGGCTGTCTCTGACTTGGACTCTGTGGCCTTCCTCTGGATCTCATTTCCCTAGCAGGGCTTCCTTGTCTTGCCTCAATGAAAGAGGAGGTACTTAATTCTAATGTAACTTGATATGCCAAGGTAGGTTGCTTGGTGGGGGGATTATAGGGAATGTGGGTGGGAGGGTGGAACTGGGAGGAGAGAAGAGAGTGAGGTTGTGAGGGGGATGTAAAATGAACAAATAAAAAATTAATGAAGAATGCAGCCAGTTCGGATGAGATTAGATAAGCAATGGTCAGATGGATGGGGAGGAGGACCTCCCCTATATGTGGACTTGGAGAGGGGCATAGGAGGAGATGAGAGAGGGAAGGTGGGACTGGAAGGGAAGAAAAAGGGGGCTACAGCTTGGATGCAAAGTAAAGAAACTGTGATTAATATAAAAATAAAATTTTAATTAAAAAAGAAAAAATATAACTGACACTTAGTCATCAAAAGTGACAAGATCATAAAAAAGATGAGGGAACCATTCCATATTGAAAGAAACTAAAGAAATAAAGAGTTAATGCAACACTTAAATGAACCAACTTCTTTCAACATTTATGTGAGTAATAACATAGTCAACAAAACCCAAATTAAATGGAATATTATGTCAGCATAAATTTCCTATTTTGATAACTGCACTGTCATTACATAGGACAGCATTCTTGTTTGTATAAAATTGACACTAAACCATTCCGAGTGACAGGGCATAAAGTCGGCAGCTTCCTCTCAAAATGTCCAAAGTAAAACAGCAATTAACTGTACATACTTGGAACTATCTTCAAGTTTGTTATTATTTCAAAATTGTTGTGGGGGAAACTGGACACGGTCTTTAACACCAGCCCTTGGGAGGCAGAGGAAGGCAGATCTCTGGAGGTTCAAGACCAGCCTAATCTACATAGAAAAGCCCAGGATATCCAGGGCTCTGTAGAGAGAATCTGTCTCAAAACAAAACAAAAACAAACAAACAAAAATAACTAAATAACATTGCTTTAGGGGAAACAACAATGTAACTAAAAGCTGAACAAGATTAAAAAAAAACTGATTCTTCGTACTGGCAGGCTGGGTAAGACTATGTCTGTAAGAGACTAAAAAGTGAAATGACGTGATATTATGGAGCAGCATGAAGATTTCCTTAATAAAGGTCAATGTCTTCTTCATAGTCTGTGTGTGTGGTGTGTTTGTGTGTTCTTGATGCAGGTGAAGCATGCATACTAGGGAACACATAGAAGGTCAGAAGACAACTCTTGCCTTCCACCTTTTCATGAATTCAGGGATCAAACTCAGATCTCCAGGCTTGCCTAGCAAGAGTCTTTATCTGCTGAGCCATCTCACCAACTTGCAAGCAATTCTCTTAAGTGGCCTCAATTAGGTAGTAGGGAGAAAAAAATAATGTGAAGGACCCCTTCTCTTAAACAAATTCTTAGGGTTGAATAAATAATAAAAAGAGATGAGTAGAACATTGTTATCCTAGTGTTACCAATGACTAAAAATCAGCAAAACATAACCTAAGCACCTCCTGAGACAAGGGCCTGCATGGCTGGTAGCTAAAATTCCTTGCAAGGGGAAAACTGGAATTACCCTGAAATAGAAGACCTTTCCCAGCTCTACAGTAACCTTGTTATTACATCTCGCTTATCTATACATAACACAAAGATATAATAATAAGAAAATAAACCTGCGTGAACCCTGTATACTCCTGGTGTGCAAGTCCATCAAAGTGTAAACAGCAATGTATCCGACAAACTGTTCCTTATGACGAAATCTCTGATGAATAAGGGGAACAATCAAATCATGTGAAAGCTAAGTGAGAGAGAGCACCTGCAGTGGTTGGCTGGCTGTCTTTTATTTAAGAAGCAGCATTTCATTCTGGAACGCCGGCACGTACATTCGTAACAATATTCCTAGAAATGTGCAAGGCTCCTGTCGCCTTTCCCAGTACTTTCATTAGACTGGGATGCCCAAGCTCCTCCACCCCACCCATCCTAGGGCAAGCAGGACGCAGCACTGGAATCTCTGCATGTCCTTTCCTGGAGGACTGGCCCCGGTATCACTCTTCAGTGTGCTCCTGCCCTCTCAACCCCAGCAGCACTAGGACGCTGTCCTGGGTACCAACAGCCTCCACTGAAGCACAAGGCAGAACTCGGGCAGGCTCTCCCGACCCGCCCAGCCCGCCAGCCCCTGGCTCCACCGCCCCGGCCTCGCCCCGCGACCGCCATCCTGCAGGTCCCTCACACACTCCCACAGCCAGCCAGGCTCAACCGCTCTGCGATGGCCGACACCCGTGGACCCGCCTCTCCTCCACCAAAGGACCCAACTCTCTCTTCTCCCCACTTGCCAGCCACGATTCCAGGCCCAGCACAACCTAGCCCACTGGATGGCTGCAGGGGGCGGAGCTGGGGCCCAGGGTGGGGACGGGGAAGGAGCCAGGACACTGCGGGAGGTGGAGCCCTGGGAGGTAAAGGCGAAGCCCAGGAGAGGAGGAGCTTAGTGGGGCGGAGGCGGAGCCCGGGGACGGAGGCGGCGCCAGGGAGAGGCAGAAACTGGAGCCAGGCAGGGGCAGAGACCTGGGGCGGAGGGAGGATCCCGGGGGCGGGGGTGGAGCCCGGAGGGGCGGAGGATGGAGGGGGAGCCCGGGGAAGCGGAGGCGGAGCCTGGGAGACGGAGGCGGAGCCCGTGGCGGGGCGGGGGCAGAGCCATGGGGCGGAGGCGGAGCTTGAGGAGGAGGCTGAGGTGTGGCGCCTGCCCCACACCCTTACCTGGCTTCTCCTGGTCTCAGCCTACCAAAATGAAGTAGTCCACTATCTGAGCCATGACCGCCGCCACCGCGCCCGGGAAGAGGGTTCCTGTCGCCAACCCTCGCTGCCACCAACCACCAGGCCCAGGACAAGCTCAGCATTTTCCCTTCAGCGTCTGTAGCCATAGCAACGGCGCTTCTGCCATGCTTCACAATGGAGGCGCGCACTGTGCCTGCGCTGTGCCTAGCGAAAGCACCTCTCCGGCCCCACCTGAGAGGGCTCGGCCTTTGGGTTCCTCCGAGGACGCTTGGACACGCCGATTGGGGTGTGGGCGGCCCGACGCATTCTTGCCACGGAGGCCGAACTCTTAAAGGCCGGGCCTCTGCTTCAACGCCCCCTCTCCTATTCTTTATTCTCCTGGAGCAGGGTCTTTCCTTCCACCTTCTCTCTCCCTTTTGCAGTGGGGGGAGAAGGGTGTGGAGGGGCGCGGGGTCACTTGGAAAGTTTGCTCTTTTCTGCTGCCTGCTTGCCACTGGCCGCGCAGCAAAGATTCTCTCGCCCTTTCCTGGAAGCTTGGAATTTGCACCACCAAGGCCTTTTCTGCACGTTTCCTGTTTATGTTGTGCAGATGGGAATTTTAGAAACAAGACACCGAGCTGGCGGGGGAAGAAAAGACCTGTGCAATCTTCAGAGGCATCTATGGTCTCTGGACTGGGGGCGGTCAGCTTGGGCTTTCCTCTGAGACCTCGAAGGAGTTGGGTTCCTCCTAGGAACAGGGCATCCTAGGGATCCTCCTGAAATGGTCCTGTCTCTCCCCAGGGAGTCCTGCCTGCCTGACTTTCACTGCTCTTTTGTTTCAAGGCTCTGGTAGCTGAAACAGGTGTTTAATTTTAAGTTGCTCTACTATAAAAGTGCAAGTGAATAAATTTGTGGGCTCTAGTCCAGTCTAGAGATTATCCAAGTCTCTAGAGGGGGAGGAAAAAATATGCGTAATCTTCAGAGGAGCCTATGATTTCTGGGTGGTCAACTTGGGCTTTTCTCTGAGTGCCCAAGGGAGTTGGGTTCCTCCTAGGAACAGGACATCAGGGCATCCCTAGGATCCTCCTGAAATGGTCCTGTCTCTCCCCCGGGAGCCCTGCCCACCTGACTTTCACTGCTTTTTTGTCTCAACACTCTGGTAGCTGAAGCAGGTGTTAACTTCCAAGTTGCTCTACTGCAAAAGCACAATTGAATAAATTCATGGGGCTCTTTGTCGAGTCTAGAGATTATCCAAGTCAATTGAGTTCATTTTTTATATTGTTAAGTTTTTAATTTTTATTAATTACAATTTATTCACTTTGTATCCCCCTGTAGCTCCCTCCCGTCTCCCCTCCCAATCCCACCCACTCTCCCCCTTCTCCACCCTCTCCACCCGTGCCCCTCCCCCAGTCCACTGATAGGGGACGTTTTCTTCCCTTTCCTTCTGATCCTAGTTTATCAGGTCTCATCAGGACTGGCTGCATTGTCTTCCTCCGTGGCCTGGTAAGGCTGCTCCCCCCCTTAAGGGGAGGAGATCAAAGAGCAGGCCAATCAGTTCATGTCAGAGACAGTCCCTGTTCTCAAAATATCCACTACTAATGTTTTCAGATTTGGCTGGCACAACACTTAGATGAGTTTACTTTCTCACTAATAATGATTATGAAGTTTTAGTAGTAGAATATGTATGCAAATTAAGACTGAAGTTTTCGGGACCTTTCGTTTAGAAATTATTTTAGTGAGGACATCATTTGCTGAGGGGTTTTATCCTTAATTTATTGTATATAGTAGATGCCAATGTGCTTAGCACGACACCCAAACCCTCTGACAATGACTAGCAGAAAGCTAGTGACTAGAGCTGTGAACTCATAGAGTCCAAAGGGTCATCAGTTCAGCAGTGCCTTCAAATTTTTCTCAAGCAATTGGCACAGTGAATTCAGGTGTCACTAACCACTCTGGTGACTGCAGGGAACTTGAAACTTCTCCAGAACTCCTCTCATCCAGGAAGGGTTAGGATGAATTCCTCCACAAAGTTTCCTGGGTGTGTCTGAGCTTGGAGAGCATCTCTGGAGAGGAGGAGGGGATTTTCCTTTCCTCACCCTTAGTGTCTCTCATCATCTTACTGTGCAGGCCTGACCTGGGCACATTTGCCATTTATAAAACCATGAGGGTGTGCATTTGTGGCCTGTGGTCTCCTTAAATGCCATAATCACTATGACAATATTCTATCCTATTCTAATCTGATTACTATAATCTTAGAGAAACTTGTTTTTTTTTTTTTCAGAGGTCCTGACCCAAACGTGAAGTTGTTGTCATATGCAGCCAATATGGGGGAAGGGAATGGGGTGGAGTGGGTAGGGTGTGTCTATGCATGCTCAATTCAAGATTTCTTTGCCTGATAAGAAACAGAAAATTCAAAAAAAATCTCACCACTGGCTGGGGAAAGCAGTGGAAGTTGATTGCTTTGATTTAATGGCTGAGTATTATCGTTTGTGTGAATGTGCCACAGTTTCTTTATCCATTCTTCAGTTGTGGGACATCTAGGTGGTTTCTAGATTCTGACTACTACAAATAAAACTGCTATGAATTTTGTAGTTGATTAGGTGTCCTTTTGTAGAGCCTCTTTTGGGTATATATTCAGTAATGGTATAGCTAGGTCTTCCCAATTTTCTGAGAAAGCACCAGATCGTTTTCCAAAGTGCTTGTAAAAATTTACACTCACAACAGTAAGGAAAGTGTGTTCCCCTTTGTCCTCATCCTCACCAGGATGTGCTACAATTTGAGATTTTTGATCTTAATCATTCAGACTGGTATGAGATGGAATCTCAGAGCCATTTTGATTTGCATTTCTCTGATGATGAGGGAAGGTGAGCATTTCTTTAAGTGCTTCTAAGGCATTCAAGATTTCCCTGTTGAAAATTCTTTATTTAGTTCTGTGCAAATTATTTAATTGGATCATTTTCATTGGAGTTTGATTTATTGAGTCCATTGTACAGTTTGGATATTAGCACTTTGTTGAAAATAGGATTGATGTGTTCTTTTCCTAATGTGTAAACTGACATTTAGTTCCATTTTATACATAAACAGGCATTGGATTTTTGGCTTCTATGGACATGATCATGGAATTCTTACCCTTCTGTTTGTTTATGTGGTGGATTAAATTGATGGATTTCTATAGACTGGACCACTCCTGCATACCTGGGATAAAGCTTATGGGACAGTGGTGAATGATATCTTTTATGTGTTCTTGTATTTAGTTTGCAAGTATTTTACTGAGGTTTTTGTGTCAGTGTTCATTTGGGAAATTGGTCTGAAGTTCATGTCTTTCTTGGGTCTTACTGTGACGTGACTGTGTCTTCATAGAATCAATTTGTTAATGTTCCTTCTGTTTCTTTTTTGTGGGATAGTTTTAAGAGTATTGGTATTTACTCTTCTTTGAAGGTCTGATCGAATTCTGAGCTGAAACCATCTGGCCCTTGGCTTTTTTGGATGGGAACTTTTGATGACTTCCTCTCTTTCCTTAGGGAAGATAGGATGTTTTATTTACCTGATCTTGGTTTAACTTTGGTAAGTAGAATCTATCACAAAAATTGTCCATTTTATACAGATATAAAATTTTTGTGATGTATACACTTTTGAAGTAAGACCTAATGATTCCTTCGATTTCTTTAATTCTATCATTCTTTTCCTTTTTTATTTTGTTCATTTGGATAGTGTCTTTCTGCCTTTTAGTTACTTTGGCTAAGAGGTTGTCTCTCTGGTTGATATTCTCAAAGAACCAGCTCTTGGTTTTGTTGATTCATTGAATCATTTCATTTCTAGTATTTTGGGTCATTTTTTATTGGAGTTTGATTTCTTGAGTGCATTGTATAGTTTGGATATAGCTCTGTGTTGAAAATAGGATTGATGTGTTCTTTTCCTAATGTGTAGACTAACATTTAGTTCCATTGATAACATTTACTCCTTATAGATTTGTTGGTGTTCTGTTCAGGAAGTTGTCTCCTGTACCAGTGCGTTCAAGGCTCCTTCCAGCTTTCTCTTCTAACAGATTTAGTGTGTCTGAAGTTATATTGAGGTCTATGACCTACTTGGATTTGAGATTTTTTCAGGGAGAAAAATATGTATCTATTTGCATTTTTCTACATGCAGAGATACAGTTAGACCAGCATGGTTTGTTGAAGAAGCTGTCTGTTTTTCATTGTATTGTTCTGGCTTCCTTGTCAAAAATCAATTGACCAAAGGAATGTGGGTTTATTTCTGGGTCTTTGAATCAATTCCATTGATCAACCAACCAGTCTATCTTTATGCCAGTACCATGCAGTTTTTATTGCTATTGCTGTGTGTTGTAGCTTAAAGTCATGGATGGAGACAACTCCAGAAGTTCTTTTATTGTCTAGGATTGTTTAAGCTGTTCTGTTTTTTTTTTCTTCCTATGAGGTTTAGAATTGTTTTTTCAAGGTCTGAAAAGAATTGTGTTGGTATTTTAATTTGATTGCATTGAATCTGTAGATTGCCTTTGGTTAGATGGCCATTTTCACTATGGTAATCCTACGGATATGGAAGATTAGATCTTTCCATTTTCTGACATCTTCTTCCTTTTCTTTCTTCAGACCTTTGAAGTTCTTTTCATGCAGGACATTCACTTATTTGGTTAGAGTCACACCAAGATACATTATAACATTTGTAGATATTATGAATGGTGTAGTTTCTTTAATTTCTTTCTCAGCCCATATGTCCCTTATGTACAGGAGGGCTACAGATTTTTTTTAAAAAATTAATCTTGTATCTAGCTACTTTGCTGAAGCTGTTTATCAGCTGAAGGAGAGCTCTGGTGAAATGTTTGGGGTTGCTTACATAACCTACTACCTCATCAGCCAATAGGAATATTTTGAGTTCTTCCTTGCTGATCTTCCTTGATCTCTCTTAGTTGTCTTATTACTCTAGCTAGAACTTAAAGTACTATATATATTGAAGAGGAACAGAAAAAGTGGGCATTCTTCTCCTGTTCCTGATTTTAGTGGAATTGCTTTGAATTTTTCTACATTTATTTTCTACAATATTTTTACATTTATTTATTTTGATGCTTGCAATCAGCTTGATGTATATAGCTTTTATTATGTTTACATATAGACCTTTTATCTTTGATCTCTCTAAGACTTTCATCATGATGGAATGCTGGATTTCGTCAAGCATATTTTCTCCATCTAATGAGATGACCGTGTAATATTGTCTTTAAATTTTTTAATATGGTGGATTACATTGATGACATTTTGTATGTTAAACCCTCCCTGCATCCCCTTAATGATGTATATGATGTGTCCTTGGATTCAGTTTGCATTTTATTGATTATTTTACATGGAAGTTCATGCATGAAATTGGTCTGGAATTATCTTTCTTTGTTGAGTCTTTATGTGGTTTAGGTGTCAGCGTGACTGTGTCCTCATAGAATGAATTTGGCAATGTTCCTTCTGTTTCTATTTTGTGGAACAATTTGAAGTGTATCTGTAATAGTTCTTTTTTGAATGTCTGACAGAATTCTGCACTAAAACCATCTGGATCTGGGTATTTTTTTGGTTGGGAGGTTTTTGATGATTCCTTCTATTTTCTTAGTTGTTATTGGATTGTTTAAACTTTTTCCTGATCTTGATTTATCTTCGGTAGGTGAAATCTATCCAGAAAATCAATTGTTTCCTTTAGATTTTTTAATTTTGTGGAATACAGGCTTTTGAGGTAAGTCCTAATGATTTTTTTGGATTTCCTCATTGTCTGTAGTTATGTCCACCTTTTTGTTTCTGATGTTGTTTACCTGGATACTCTCCCTCTGTCTTTTAGTTAGTTTGGCTAAGGGTTTGTTTATCTTGTTGATATTTTCAAAGAATCAGCTTTGAATACTCTCCCTCTGTCTTTTAGTTAGTTTGGCTAAGGGTTTGTTTATCTTGTTGATATTTTCAAAGAATCAGCTTTTGGTTTTATTGATTCTTTGTATAAGGCTCTTTGTTTCCAATGTATTGATTCCAGCCTCAAATTTGAATATTTCTTTTCAACTGCTCCATGTTGGTGTGTTTGCTTCCTTCTGTTAGGGAACTTCCAAGTGTGCTGCTAAATTACTACTATGGGATCTCTCTAATTTCTTTATAAAGGCACTTCATTTATCAAAATGTTGTGAGCTTTTCTCTTAGCAGTACTTTCATTGTGTCTCATAAGTTTGGGTATGTTTTGCCTTCATTTTCATTGAAAACTAAAATGTCTTTTATTTCTTCCTTTGTTTCTTCCATGACTAAGTGGTGTTTCTCTTGTTGAAGTCTAGCTTTAATCCATGGATGTCTAATAAGATTCATGGAGTTATTTCAATCTTTTTATATCTTCTGAGGCTTGCTTTGTGACTGATTTTATGGTAAAATTTGGAGAAGGTTTCATGAGCCTCTGAGAAATGTTCTATATATATTGGTTAGGCACATTTGATTCAATATGTCTGTTAGTTTCTTTATTTCCCCATTTACATTCTGTCTTGATCTGTCCTTTGGAGAAAGTCAGTACTGAAGTCTCCAAATATTAATGTGTGAGATTCAATGTGTGATTTAAGCTTTAGTAATATTTCTTTTATGAATGATGCTACTCTTAGATTTGCATCACAGATGTTCATTATTGAATGGTAGTGGTGGGTTTTTTCTTCAGTGAGTATAAAGTGTGCTTCCCCTTCTCTTTTGATTAATTTTGATTGAAAACTTATTTTTGAGACATGAAAATGGATACTTCATCTTGTTTTTTTGGGGGGTCAATTTGCTTTCCAAACCATTTCCAGCCTTATAATCTGAGGAAAGGGCTATCTTTATGCATCATTATTTTTAGTGTAATCACCCACACCTAAGAACAGTCTCTCTCTAGTATCCCTAATGACCTATCAAGGCACACATTCAGAAGAATCCTCTACAAGACAATACACAGCCAACACCCTTTCCTAAGATCCAGAGAGAGAAACAGAAGTGAAGGAATTAAACATCATAAATCTACAATAGACAAGTCCAGATAGCAACAGCTAGAATCACAATCATATGAAACCCAGATAACTAGACACTACAGTGAAATCAAAATCATTAACACCCAAGACACCAAATCACCACAATCCTATTAGAGGGGACCCTGAGAAATTTAATATAGCCACAAAATAAGACAATGATTTCAAAACATAGATAAATCAAGTCTATAACAGAGGATATGAATAAAACCTCAATGATGTCTGTGAAAACAAACAAAAAGTGAAATAACACACTGAAGATAGTTAAGACATTTTATTGCATAGGAATCAATAAAATTAAAAACTGAGGTGTAACTAGAAATAAAAAAAGTGAAGAAGTCTAAGAAACTCAAGTGATAAGCTTCACCAACACAGTCCAAAACATGAAAAAGATATTTTCATGACTAGAGAAAATACAATTCCTTAATTTCTCATCTATCAGATTCTCTGTTTCTTGATTTATACTGAGCTCTTTATTTTGGTGAGTTTTATGCAGAGTGATACATAAGGATCTTTCAAATTATTTTATGTGCATACTTCTAGTTTGACCACAACAATGTGTTGAAGATGTTGTCTTTTTTCCAGTGTTTATTTTAAGATTTTTTTCTTTTAAAAATATCAAGTGTCCATACGTATTTGGATTTCTGCTTGGATCTTAGATCTCATCATCGACCAAAGTGTTTGTTACTCTGCCAATACCATCCTGTTACTTACTACCATAGTTTTTAGTTCAATTTAATCTTTGGATAGGCGATCCCTCTTGCAATTCTTATTTAGGATTGTTTTAGGTTTCATGCTCTGTTTGTGCTTCTAGCTGAAGCTGAAAATTGTCCTTTAAACATCTGGTAAGAATTGTCTGGAATTTTGATGAGGTTTGCACTGAATGTTGATGTTGACATTTTTTTAGGATGGAGAGTTTTACTCTATTAATCTTACTTATCAATAAGCAGGGGAGATCCTTCTAGCCCTTGCCCAGGCATAAAAATAAACCATCTTCAAAAATACAGTAGATAACTGAAAATCTTCTGCATAACAAAAGACCACCATCATTCTGAAAATGTAGAAGTGTACAGAAAGCTAAACTACTTTCACCAACTACACACCCAAATAAAGGCTAATATTCAAATGCATAAATAAGTCAAAAGAAAAATTAGATATCAAGAAAATATACAATACAAATAAAACACACATATAATTCTAAATAAAGAATTCTTTATTAGTATTATTAAGTACAGTTTATTCACTTTGTATCCCAGGTGTAACACCCTCTCTCAACCCCTCCCAATCCCACCCACCCTTTTCTTCTATGCCCCCCCACAGTCCAATGATAGGGTAGGACCTCCTCCCCTTCCGTCTGACAAGAGTCTATCAGGTCTCATCAGGACTGGCTTCGTTGTTTTCCTCTGTGGACTGGTAAGGCTGCTACCCCATCATGTGGAAGTGATCAAAGAGCCGTCCCATGAGTTCATGTCATGTCACTATTTGCAGATGATATATGATAGTATACCTGAGTGACCCCAAAAATTCTACCAGGGAACTCCTACAGCTGATAAATCCATTTAGCCAAGTGCCTGGATACAAAATCAACTCAAAAAATTTAGTAGCACTCTTATATACAGAAGACAAAAGGGATGAGAAAGAAATTGGGAAAACAACACACTTCACAATAGCCTCAAAGGACATAAAGTACGTTGGTGTAACTCTAACCAAGCAATTGAAAGACTTATATGAAAAAAAATCTTCAGTCCCTGAAGAAATAAATAGAAAAATATATCAGAAGATAATTCTTAAAGAAATAATTCAAATGGCTGAGAAACATTTAAAGATACGAGCAAGATCCATAGTCCCTGGGGAAATGGAAATCAAAAATAGTTTGAGGTATGGCCTAAAGAGAGTCACAATCGCTAAGAATATTCAGACATTGCTAGTAGGAGTACAAACATGTTTAGTTAAGGACATACTTGTGGCTTTTCCGCAGCAAGGTGGGAATTGTTCTGCCTTAAGAACCAGCTATACTAATCTTGGGCATATATCCAAAGAATGTTTCATCCTTCCATGGAGACATTTGTGCAAACATGTTTATGATTGCTCTAATCAATACTTCCAGATATTGGATATAACCCAGATGTCCATTAACAGAAGAATAGATAAAGAAAATGTGGACATTTACACAACAAAATATTACTCAGTCTTTTTACAAAGCAAACCATGAAATTTGAAAGTAAATGCATATCTGCAGGCAAACTAGAAAAAAATCAGTCTGAGTATATAGTAACACAAGTTCAAAAATACAAATATGGCACGTTCTTAAGGTGATTAATGTTTGTCTTTTAATCAGGAAAGAATGTAAAGAGGAAAGTGGCTGATAATCTAAACTAAGCACACACATAGTAAATGTGTTGCCTGTCAAGACTTAAATTGACTATGAGCAGCTTGCCCTCTCTTTTGGTCCTGTATAATTCTGAATTTGGTGCCAGACATCCAGGAGGAGGTCTGAATGCAAAAGCTGAGTTGAGAACCCTGAACCCAGGTGTCCTGCATAAGGTTGAGTCACTACTGTTTACTTTCTTGGTCAAAACCCCATGTCAAAGTATGATTGAAGTCTCCCTCTCCAGTCCCCCTCCATGTCCCTCCTCTAGTCCACTGATAAGGGATGTCCTCCTCCTCTACTAACTTACTCTAGCTTATCCAGTCTCATCAAACTCTCTGGATCTACTTTCCTTGTTGCTTAGTTTAAGCCACCTTGACTGGTGGAAGTGATAAAAGAGCTATCAAACTGATCAAAGCATGACTGCCCCTGCTCCCCTTCCTAGGAAAAATCAAATGTTGAAACTACTTTCACAACAGCAATCCAAAACAAACAAGCTGTTTTTGGATGACCGACTATTTTGTCTCAGACTCTGGTGCTCACCAAAGTCACTGTGGACCATGATGAAATCATACAGATTGTTGAAGAAAGAACCAAACATGTTTTTCACCCACATGGAGAAACCAGGTGCAGAGCTTCAGGGCTATGGGATTCCAAGAATACATGGATGAGAGAAACAGAACAATAAAAAGACAGCAAATTCAGAGCAAGTCTGGCTACAGTGACAGAAATATCTCAGCACTGTGACCCTCAGTTGTCTGGACTTTGCTACAGTGAGTGATCTGGCCTGTCATGAGAAACTTTGGGTAGGCACAGACTGAGAGCCTGAAGCAACAGTAGGAAGCATCTGTTGCAAACAAAGTCTTTTCTGACATCCATGAGGTCTGAGCCTGTTGCAGGACCTAAGCCAATAATCTCCCTGGAAACGCCTTGATGCAGGAGACTGTCTCTGTGCAGCAAAGAGCCTGACATGTCCCTTCCTCTGATTTGCCTCAGCCTTCTCCTGCAACCTGTGTATATATCATTGGAGATATCTTTGTTCGGTTGTGGCAATTACAGGGAGACCAACACCTACAAGGAGGCAGATGTTAACATCACTACATTTATCCCCATTTCCACCCCACTTGATCTATCCGAAAATGAGGAGATTTTTTTTGACAGAGAACCAAGTCTAATATGGAATTCCGACCTGTGAGTACTTGCTTGAATGTGCTATGATTGTTCTGGTTAAAAGACAGTATATGACCTGCTAAATACATGTAATTCCATTGAGAATAATGAACTAGATACAGAACAATGTGAAAAACAGTTTCACATTTTTTTTTCTGCTTCATTGTGCCTCTGCAAACATTTCCACTTCTCTTTGTTATGTTTCCAGTGAGTAAGAAATCAGGGATGGAAAAACAAAACAACAACAAAAAAACAAAACAACTTTTGTGTCTCTCCATGGAATGATTCCATGGCGAGACTTACATATTTTTAACACACTGACTCTAATATGTCAAGATAAGTTTCCATTCTTCTCAGGTATATTTGGCCATCTAAATGTCTTATGTTTGAATATCTGATTCTTTCCAGAGACTTGGAGAGTTTCTGCTAAAGTGACCTTGAGTACTTGTCCTTAGAATCTCCAGGTTCACGTGTTCTGGCTTTAGTATCTTTAAAGTTTCTCAGAGTTTAGACACTGTGATCATACTTATAACTTATTTATCACTGATGTTGTAATGTAGTGTTCTGAAAATTATGTCATTCATGCCCATATTCTGTTCTCTGCTTAGTTAGCTCTGCTGGAAACCTAGTATTCCCTGACTTGATTGGTGGTTTTATTATTTTCATTTGCAACCTTTCTATCTGTCTTTCTCCTCCCTCACAATTTCAATTTTGTCTTATGATTCATCTTTTATGGTACTCAGATGTGTACAGCTGTTTATTCTATCCCTCATCCAAGTTCTCATGGAGACTGCTTATTCTTCTCTCAATGCCCAGTTGAATTCATTGCTTAGTTCTGTCTTCTTTTCTGTTGTTCATCTCTTTACTTTCGGAAATATTCATCTGCCACTTTATCTCTCTGAGAAACTGTATGGTAGGTTATTGGATATTTATGATAATGTGGAGGACTCATTAGGCTTTTTCATATTGCTGTTTTTCAGTTAATGCTATAATTGGTACATATGTTCATTTGAAAATCAGTGTTGAGAATAGGGTGGTCCTTTGAAGAAAAGTACCTTCTTGAAACCTCAATACGTACTTCCTCTATGAGTAGGAAACAAACATACTAGCCTAAGGTCCTGGTAGTTGTATTATTATGGATTACTTGAATAGAAAAAACAAGCCCAGGATGTCTAATTTATTCTGGAAGACTCTTAGGAATGTTTTCACAAGATAGAGAAAGCACAGTTCAGTAGCCCACTGCAGCCAGAGATAGAAGGAATCCCAACACAGGAGGAAGAAAAGAGCCCATACTCAGAGAAAGATAAAAGACAGAAAAGACTGAATTGTTAATTGACAAGTCTTAATCTAGATTCTGTTTGACATGTGATAGGTGGATCAAGTCTCAACACCTTGAAATTTAAATCATACTTTATTAAAGTTTACACACAGATATACAAGTTCTAAATATATTAACAAGACCACAATCTATAATCTACACTGAAAATCCCACTGTAGGAAAAGCAGGTAACACGTGTCTATAAACAGTTAAAGTAGACTGATGCTTTACAGACAAGCTTGGGCACCAAAATATAGTTCTGGGTTTAAAAACGAACAATCTTTTCTCTCTCTGAATATGTAATGACAGATAAGATTTCAACACAATGAGAAGCATTGAAGTATATCTTCAGCAGGAATGAAAGGACATTACAAGTTTGATCCTGTAACTATGAGAAGACTAGCCAGTGCTTTCACCTGGTGGTTTTCATAGCATATCAAAACTCTGCTGATTAATATTTTAAAACTCTGAAATTTTATACTCTTTAAGTCTCATGTTCACATACTTTAAACCACTTTCTCTGACATTTACAACTTGCATTTACATACCTTAAATCCCTTTCTTAGACATTCAAAATTTCCATCAACTTTAAAGTACTTATTTTCCCCCATTGATGCATTTACCAGGAGACATATTTGATTGATAACTGGGAGAAATGATTGACAACAAGGTCTTTTAAATGAAAGAACCATAAAATGTAAACTGTTAGGTATTAGTAGCCTCAGTTTGAATTTCATTTAAATCTAATTTTGTGAGATTAGATTTTTCAGTGTGAAGCCAGCAAGATAATGCCTTCTTCAGCAGGGAATCTAGTATCTGTAGAAAAGAACAAGGCCTGGCTTTCATGCATGATATGGACAGAGCATACAGCTGCAGAATTGTTCAGAGGAGCTGCCTAAATTTTCATAACCTCTGTTAAACTTTTATAGTGACAACTTCCTATAAAAATGACAAGAGATCTCAGATGGGTAAATTTGAGCAGGAAGTATAATCCAAATGGCCTCTATACCAGTCGAAATGACAGAGATTTCATGGATACCTGAGCACCCAGTCTGGGATCCTCAATGGCATTTTCAAAGATTATGTAGGGAGCAGAGGTCAACAGTCTTTGGATGCCACACAAAATAACATTTTCTTCAGCTGCCACACAAGGCATCATGAGCCTCCAAATATCAGACTTGTGAGGCCAGAGATATTTTTTTATGGAGCAGGAACTTGGGAAAAATAACCTGCCTTGGCCAGGCAGAGTAGAGGATTTAATTCAACAATGTCCATAGGTTTGGCAGGGATTTATTGTTGGGTGAAGCATGTGGCAATTCATGGCTCAGTTGTCAGCATTACCACAGTTGAAATATGATCAAAGAAAAGTCCATTTCTGCCTATCCTATCTGTGGATAGGCATAGCAACCGACACCAGAAATCTGTTAGAAAATTCATTTTTCATTAAATTCCTTAAATCTATACTCAGCAAAACTCTCTGAGGGCTTTGAGGTAGAGCATGTAATTTATTACCATATTTTTCACTTGAATATTTACTTTTATTACTTCAATTTACATCTTGGTCATAGGCCCCACACAATCCTCCCAATTCTACACTGTCTCCCACACCCTCCTCCACTATTCTGTCCCCTACCTACACACCCCAGCCCCTGTAGCCTTATGAAGACTGAATTTGTGTTCCTCCCCTGTGGTCTGTTAGGGCAGTTTCACCAGGGGTAAGTGATCAAAAACAGAAAATGTAGTCCATGTCCACTCCACCAACTAGTGGGACCACATGAAGCCTAATCAGCACATCAGCTACTTATATGTACAGGACCTAGGCTGAGGACATGCATTGTCCTTGGTGGGTGCTTCAGAACCCATGGGTCCCTCTGGTCCCTGGTTGATTGGCCCTAATGATCTTCTTGTGGATCATGAATAAGTATACAGATATAACCAACTGAATTTACTTTAGTCCATTGACTATTGCTTTTATGTGACTGGAAAAATGTAAGCCCTCAGCTCAAATGGAAAAAAAGAGAATATTTATTGAATAAATTTGAGAGTCTGTGAACATAGAAGACCCAGAAATAAATCCACACACCCATGAATACTCGATATTCGACAAAGAAGCCAATTCCATTCAATGGAAAAAAGACAGCATCTTCAACAAATGGTGCTAGACCAACTGGATGTCTACATGCAGAAAAATGAAAATAGATCCATATTTATCACCCTGCACAAAACTAAGGTCAAAGTGGATCAAGGACCTCAACATAAAACCAGATACCCTAAATCAATTGGAAAAAAAAGTGGGGAGCAGCCTAGAACTCATTGGCACAGGAGACAACTTCCTGAACAGAACACCAACAGCACAGGCTCTAAGAGCAACAATCAATAAATGGGACCTCATGAAACTGAAAAGTTTCTGTAAATCAAAGGATACCGTCATCAAAACAAAACGACTGCCTACAGATTGGGAAAGAATCTTCACTAACCCTTTATCTGACAGAGGACTAATATCCAGTATATACAAAGAACTAAAGAAGCTGAAAAGCAGCAAACCAAGTAACCCAATTAAAAAATGGGGAACAGAGCTAAACAGAGAATTCTCGACAGAGGAATATCGAATGGCAGAAAAACACTTAAAGAAATGCTCATCCTCATTAGCCATCAGGGAAATGCAAATCAAAACGACCCTGAGATATCACCTTACACCCATCAGAATGGCCAAGATGAAAAACTCAAGCGATAACACATGCTGGAGAGGTTGTGGAGAAAGGGGAACCCTGCTCCACTGCTGGTGGGAATGTAAACTGGTACAACCACTCTGGAAAGCTATCTGGCGCTTTCTAAGACAAATAGGAATAGTGCTTCCTCCAGACCCAGCTATACCACTGCTAGGTATATACCCAAAGTTTATTCAAGTACACAAAAAGGACACTTGCTCAACCATGTTTATAGCAGCTCTATTTGTAATAGCCAGAACCTGGAAACAACCCAGATGTCCATCAACGGTGGAATGGGTACAGAAATTGTGGTATTTTTATACAATGGAATACTACTCAGCAATCAAAAAGGAGGAAATCATGAAATTTGCAGGCAAATGGTGGGATCTAGAAAAGATCATTCTGAGTGAAATATCCCAGAAGGAGAAAGACAAACATGGGATATACTCACTTATATAGACCTATAAGATATGATAAACATAATGAAATCTATACACCTAAAAAAGATAATCAATTGAGCGGACATGGGGTAAGATGATCAATCTTCATTTAGAAAGACAGATGGGATGTGCATTGAACGTATGACAGGAGTCTACTGAGCGCATCTGAAAGACTCTAACTAGCAGTGTTTTCAAAGCAAAGACTCATGACCAACCCTTTGGCAGAGTACAGGGAATCATAAGAAAGAAGGGGAGTTAGTCTGATGGGGAAAGGATAGGAGCTCCACAAGGACCAAATATATCTGGGCACAGGGTCTTTTCTGAGACTGACATTCAACCAAGGACCATGTATGGATATAACCTAGAACCTCCACTCAGATGTAGCCTGTGGTAGCTCAGTAACCAATTGGTTTCCCAAAGTGAGGGGAACAGGGACTATTTCTAACAGGAACTCAATGACTGGCTCTTTGGTCTCCCCACCCCCGAAGGGAGGAGCAGTCCTGTTAGGCCACAGAGGAGGGCTTTGCAGCCAGTCCTGAAGATACCTGATAAAACAGGATCAGATGAATGGGGAGGAGGTCCCCCCTATCAGTGGACTTGGAAAGGGGCACGGTGGAGATGAGGGAGGGAGGGAGGGAGGGACTGGGAGGGAATGAGGGATCGGGACATGGCTGGGATACAGAGTTAATAAAATGTAACTGATAAAAAAAATAAAAGAAAAAAATAAAAGAAAAATAAATAAATAAATAAAGAAAGAAAGAAAATAGAAAGTACAGGACATGTAACTAAATTTGGAACAATCCTAAAGACCATCACCAGTGAAAATGTTCCATAAAATTTTTATGATCTCATTCAGGATAGCAGATCTCAGAAGAGCAGTCAGAGAATACCCACTTCAGTATATTCCCACTACCGACTATCACCAGCCTATGCTAAAGCAACACATCCATCAGAGGGCATTACCACAGAGAATCCATTGAGTGAGTGTAAGGGTCAGGAATAATCAAGATTACAAAACCCACATTGTAACTCTGATTGTTATCATTCAGTTAAACAATTCATATATAAATAATGAACCCATTTCCTCTCTTAGGGTAATGACCCCAAATACCTAGAACATCAGAATCATCCTTTTTTTTTCTTTGCTTCTTCAGGTCACATATGGACCTTTTGATACTGAGCTAAGTGACAAAGTTACATTACCATCCCTTTATCAGATGTCTCCTAAAGACAGAGGTCTAGCCCATGGGGTGATCTCTTTGTTGCTACACTTTGGCTGGACTTGGGTGGGGATCTTTGTAGTTGATAATCTAAAAGGAGAAGAAGTCCTCTCTCACCTGAAAGCAGAGATGACATCAGAAGATATCTGTGTGGCTTTTACACAAAAATTCCCAGTGTATTGGAAAGAAAGGTTAAAATATGTTGCTGGTTTGGTGGACTTGAACCAACATACACAAGTAAATGTACAGGTATTTTATGGTGATATAGACGACTTGTTGTTATTCTGCATTAATAATGAAATCCTTTTAGCCAGAGGGAAGGTGTGGATCATGGCAAAGCAACACTTCATATATTTAGAGTCTGCAGCAGGGGACTATTATTTGTTAAAGTTTTTCAGAAGAAGTGTATCATTTTCAAAGAAGAGAACTATCCCTGGCTTGAAGAACTTTCTTGAGGATCTTACACCAAACCGGTACCCAGATTTTAACTTCTATAAATTCTGGATTGACTACTTTTTTTGTTCACCTCCTGTGATGCAATGTAAATATCCTAAACCCTGCCCAGCAAATACTTCCCTAAACATTAAGCATAAAAAAATTGATCTGATGACCATTTCTGAGCCCAGCTATTCCATATGGAATGCAGTGAATGCAGTGGCCCATGCACTCCATAAAATGATGTTGACCAAAACTGAAATGGAATCTAAGCAAGACAGAAACACAGACTGGCTTCTACCATGGCAGGTAAGCCTCGTTCATAAGCAAGGGAAGCTCAGTATATAACATTATTAGTAAGCAATTTGCTGTGGTCAAGCCACTACAATGTTTTCATCTTATAAATAATAGTATAAGTTAAAATGGAAAAGGGTTCTGTCACAGTGTATATGTATATGACTGTAATTATCTCATGATTTTGTGACTAAAAGGACTGATTTGAAGACAGTAAGTTTAAATGTCTTTAGACAAATGTTTTCCTAGTGTGAGATGAAATTCTGTAAGATATGAATGCAATCCATGTAAAAATAAAGCAAGTCCAAAAATAAAAATGCATGTGTTTTCATGGAATATGTCAAGTGCCATAAGATTTAGTCACAGTCACCATATGCAAAGCTGTTATTCCACATAAAATGCAATTTATTTTACTAACACAAGACCATAGGAAGAACATTTTGTGGAAAATAAATTGCCTGTCCTAGAATCATAAGTAACTAAAACTTAATTGCTTGTATAAATTCTTTATTCTTATTTGAGTAAAATGGAGTTAAAACCAAACTGCTTCCATCTTAAAGTTTAGAGCACAGTGTTCATAAGCTGAGGCTATATCTCCATGCATTAGTGATAAATAGATGTGTTCAGGTTTTAAACCAACAAGATAAAAACAGAACTCATCCAAACATATGAGCCTTGATGATCACCTTCAAAGAGGGTATCATCAAGAAGATTGTTGAATGTCTCAATTTAACTATAAATTCTATCAAAGGTAGATAAATAAAAATAAATTCTGAATGTATAGTGTACTATATAATCCTTAGTATCATGGAAAACAATAATATTTGACATAGTTTGTGAACATAGGTTTCCAGAGAAGTTATATTAGGTCAACAGTTCTTTATAACATGGGTTGGACTTAGGTAACACAACATTGAATATCATAAGTTGAAGTATTAATCCATTGTGTTTGCTAGATATGAATTAAATGATGGTCAAGGGATGACTCAGCAGTTATAATCAGTTGCTGCTCATACAGAGTGCTCCAGTTTGATTGTTAGCACACATATGGTGGCTCAGAACTTTCTTTAACTTCAGCTCCAAGGAATCTGACACACAATTTTGCTCTCTGCCAGCATCAGGCATGAACCTCAGGCCTGAGGTAGCTCAGTGTTTAGAAGTACTTCTTGCTTTTGAGAAGACCACACTCGGGTCCTGGTATCTAGATAAAAGCTTATAACCATCTGTAACTCCACTTCTGGGAGACCCAACACCTTTCTCTGGCTTTCAGAGACACCAGAAACATTTGTAGTGCACATTGTCCCATACAGTGTTCATATCAAAGCTGAAAGTCAAATGTTGTGACCCAAAGAGGAATGAAGGAAGACAGTGTGTCTTTTCTTATATTTCCTGAGCTATAACTGACATAAATTTTGTATTATTTAATATACATTTTAAATGAACCTGGAGCTTTGTATAAACTCCTACTAATATTATCTCATTAAGGAAATCTGTATACCTATTTACCTAATTGAGACACACTCATATTCATTGTGTGGCACAAAAAAATGGACATATCTTAATACATATGAACCCACTAAATTATGTTTACATTTTACTCAAAATTTTCTCTACACAAATTTGCATTTTCTAATTGGAAATATTTTTCTGGTGCTGGGGAAAGACACAGGGCATTGTTCCCTCTAAGAATATGCTCCACATTTTCCATATCTTAGACAACATTTCTACTTGTGTTCAGTAACTCTTGCCTTTCTTTCATGGGGAGAACTGTTCATCTAACTAAAACAAGGTGGGGGGGCACCAAAACAAACTAAGCTTTTTAAAAAACAAAGCCATGTTAGAGAAGGAAAGAATGGATTTCTCTTAAAGATAATTAACTAGTAATTTGTATGGGCCACTCATATCAAGTGACATCTCTCTACAGCTGCATCCATTTTTGAGGAAAATTAAAGTGACAAATGCTGCTGGAGATGAAATAAGCTTTGATGAAAACAAGAAAATTATGGAAACATATGATATACTAAATTTTGTGGAATATACAAAGCGTATTTCATTACTAAAGTGGGAGAGTTTGTCTTCAAGAGTCCACAAGATCAAGACCTTTTCATCAGTGAGGTTCTAATTAAATGGCCAAGCAACTTCAATCAGGTCTGGAATTGTTCAATAATTAATATGCAGAGAAATGTTTATAAAGAGTTATTAAAATTGATGGTGTGATGTCTCTTTGAGATTTTAAAATAATTGTTTTTTAAATTTTAGTTTATTTTCTTTATATCCTGAGATGGTCCCTCCTTCCTCACCTCCAGCTTCCCCCTCCTCCTCTTTGCCTCTCTCCTTCTCCCTATACTGTCAGAAAAGGGGATCTCCACTCCCCCCATATCAACCCTCTCTAGTACATCAAGTCACATTGAGACTGAGCACATCATTATCTACTGAGGCCAACCAAGGCAATCCTGCTAGGGGGAAGTGGTCCAAAAGCAAGCAATAGAGTCCAGGTTAGAAACAGGGCCCCCAACTACACTTTCTGGGTGATCCACATGAATACCAAACTACTCATTGTCTATATATGTGAAGAAGGCCTAGGTCCACACCATGTATGCTCCTTAGTTGATGATTCAGTCCCTGTAAGCCTCCATGGATCTCAGTTAGTTGTCTCTGTTTGTCTTCTTGTAGAGTTTCTGTCCCTTCCAAGTGGAGCCTCCCAGACAACTGACCTGTAAGGCTCTCTACTGTGTGGTGGGTCTCAGGTTAGGCCAATTACTGGTTGGACTTTGCTTCAATCTTTGCTCCATCTTTATTCCTGCACTTCTTGAAGGCAGGATAATTTTTGGATCAAGGGTTTGGTTATGGGTTGTTTTCCACTCCCTTCACTATTCCTGCCTGGCTAGGAAGTGGTCACATCAGGCTTCATGTCTCCCTCTGTTAGGGGTCTCAGCTAGAGCACACCCATATCCTCCCAGGAGCCTGCACTGTAACTGGCCTCCATCTTAACAAAGAGATGACTCCCTTTGTGTTCCCTTCTTGTTCCCAGCCCTAGAACCTTCCACCACATTGTCCTTACATTTGATCCCCACCCATTTTTTCTATCACATTTACATCTCTTGCCAGTTCCTCCTCTTCATCCTTGTCTGCTGTCTAATCTATTTCCCCTTCTTAGTGACATTCCAGTGACATCCCTCCTTTGCACCCTCTTTCTTACTTAGCTTCTTTGCGACTGTAGATTGTGGTATGTTTATCCGGTACTATAGGACTAGTATCTGCTAATAAGCCAGTATATACAATGTGTCTCTTTCTGCTTCTGGATTACCTCACTCTGGATGATTTTTTTCTAGTTCCCATCAGTTGCCTGCAAATTTCATGATTTCCTTGTTTTTAATAGCTGAGTAAAATTCCATTGTGTAAATGCAGCATTTTTTTTTTTTTTTTACCTATTCTTTGGCTGAGGGACATCTAAGTTTTTTCCAGTTTCTGGTTATTAAAAATATAGTCACTATGACTATAGCTGAGCAAATGCCCTTGTTATATGGTAGAGCATCTTTTGGATATATGTCTAGGGATGATATATCAAGGTCTTGAGGTGAACTATTCCTAGTTTTCTGAGAAAATGCCAGCTTGATTTCCAGAGAGGATGTACAAGTTTCCATTCCCATCAGCAAAGAAGGAGTCTTCCCCTTTCTCCACATCCTTGCTAGTATGTGTTGTCACATGAGTTTTTGATCTTAGCCATTCTGACTGGAGTAAAATAGAATCTTAAAGTCATTGTGATTTGCAATTCTCTGATGGGTAAAGACATTGAGCATTTAAGTGCTTCTCTGCCATTTGTGATTCCTGCTGTGAATTCTCAGTTTATCTTTGTACCTCATGTTTTAATTGGATTATTTGATTTGCTGATGTTTGATTTTTTAAGTTCTTTATGTATTTTGTATATCAGCCCTCTCTGTGATGTAGGGTTGGTGAAGATCTTTTCCCAATCTGTAAGCTGCCATTTTGTTCTATAGACAGTGTTCTTTGATTTACAGAAGCTTTAGAGTTTCATGAGATCCCATTTATTAATTGTTGATCTCAGAGCCTATTGTCATTCTATTGTCTTCTATGCTAATGAGTTCCAGACTTTTCTTCCATTTTATCTTCTGATACATTTAGAGTCTTTGGTTTTACCTCAAGGTCTTTGATCCACTTGGACTTGAGTATGTGCTGCTTGGTACATACAGGTGTATTTGCATTTATCTACATGCAGACATCTAGTTAGACCTTCAGTTTGGTTCTACTAATCAACCAGTCTGCTTCTGTGCCAATACCATGCAGGTTTTATTTTTATTGTTATGTAATATAGTTTGAATCAGGGATGTTGGTACTGCCAGAAGTTTTTATTGTACAGAATTATTTTGGTTATCCTGGGTCTTTTATTTTTCCATATGAAGTTAATGGTTGAACTTTCAAGGTCTGTAAAGAAATATGTTGGAATTTAAAGGGAATTGCATTGAATCTGTGGATGGCTTTTGGCAGGATGACCATTTGTAGTATGTTAATCCTAACAATCTATGATCATGGGAGTTCTTTCCAACTTCTAAAATCTTCAGTTTCTATTTCAAAGACTTGAAGTTCTTGTCATACAGGTCTTTCAATTGCTTGGGTGGAGTTATGCTAAGAAATTTTATAGTATTTGTGGCTATTATGAAGTGTGTTTTTTTACCTAGTTTCTTTCTCAGCTTTATTGTGCTTCTGTACAGAAAGTCTACTGATTTTTTTTGAGTTAATTTTGTATCCAGACACTTCACTGAAATTATTTAGTAGCTGTAGGATTTCACTGGTAGAATCTTGGGAGTCATTTATCATCTGAAAATAATGATACTTTTAGTTCTTCTCTTCCTGCCCTTATCCCATCCCTTTGATCTCCTTTGTTTTATCACCTTCGGTAGAAATTCAAGCACTGTATTGAGGAGTTATGATGCAATTGGCAGCCTTGTCTTGTCCATAATTTTAGCAGGAATGCTTGAAGTTTTTGTCCATTTAACTTGATGTTGGCTATTGCCTTTATTGTGTTTAGTATGTGTCTTGCCTCCCTGATTGTATGATCTCTCTTTGAAAATTTAAAATGATTCTTATATTCTATATTCTTAGCTCTATTGTGATTGTGAGTTTGTGTGTGACTGAGCACATGTACTTGTTAGGGCCACACTCAACACTGGTTATCTTCCTCAGTTGCTTTCCCTTTTATTTTTAAACTGGTTATCTCTCTGAAACCTATGCTTATTGTTTTTGCCATATTCAGTGGAAAACATTTCTTTGACTTTCTCTTGTCTTCATGACCACAAAATTTCTATTACAGGAATATTTTCTACACTCAACTTTTCTTTCTATCCCATCAGCATGATCAGTTCAGGTATTCATGTTCATGTGACAAGAATGTTAAACACTAAATCATTTCTTCAGTCCAATTTCATTATTTTCAGAAATAAACTAGCATTTCAGAATTATGTATATTATATATATTATAATATATATAATATATATCATATATTATGTATATTTCAGAATTATGTATATGTATACAAACATACACACAAACAAACTCTTAATGTTAACTACTTCCTGCAGATAGAATTAGATAAACTGATTTTCAATGTGTGTTCATTTGTTTTGCAGTCACTGAATGAGTGTTCATGGTTTTATAGGTGTGTAGGTGTGTGGGTTTCTATGTGTACACACACATGCATACAAATGTATGTACATATTCATATAATTTTAATATAGCATGCATGATCATGCTCAAGCATCCTTTCATTAACACAACTCATACTCAAGTATATCAATAACTTTACAAGTTTGTGAATTAGCATGAACAGGAAATAAACTATGGATTTTGATACAACACATTTCTGTAACAAATGTATATGAGCTGCCAGATATGTGTGCCAGGAACTGAACTCATATTTCTCTGCAAGAACAGTATGAGCTCTTAACTGCTGAGCCAGTTATACAGAAGTATATTCCTGTTCATATATTAAAATTTATGAGACAGAAAATGAATCCCAACAAAGGCAGAAAAGAGGTCTAAGAATAGATAGAAATGTTTGTTCCTGTCCTACATGTTTTTTAACATATAACAAACTAAAGTTTTGCTAGGTTAGTAGTTAATGTGATTAACTATTGTGCAACTGGTGGAAACCCTATGTAACAATATCACTAATGTTTAAAAAGAAGAAACTATTCCTACCATTGGAAATTAAGGGTAAAAGTCACAGTAATAGATCTTATTTTACCAATGGCCAAACCATCTTTCATGAGAAAACTAAACTTCCTTTTGCAGGTGAATCAGAATGTATGGGTATTACTACATGACTGAAAATGTAAAGGTAGAAATAGACGAGGAAAGAGAGACTGGGTTTCTGTCTGACAATCCAACTGTTCCTGAATTCATATGGAAAATGAGTTCTGACTTGCTGCCTCACAGAAGAGAATATATGGACATCATACACATTTCACAAAGGCTAGGAAGAAGTGTGTCACACATTAGCCACCATAAAAGGATTTAAGCATTTAGCATTGGGAAATGTGCTAACTTCAAATCTCCATTCTACACTCCCATAATAAACCCTCTGAGTTCCTCATAAACACATAGAATTTCCATAGGATATGTGCATTTAAGCTATTTAGCCTAAATTATTTTAAATTAATGTATGATATTATAACCAGTTTTTCTCTGTTTCCCTCAGACTCCTCAATCTGTATGTTCACAGAGCTGTGGTCCAGGATTCTGGAAAGTTCCACAAGAAGAAAGACCTATCTGCTGTTTTTCTTGTGTATTTTGTCCAGAGCAGCACATTTCCAACCAGACAGGTATAAAAATAATATCTTTCCTCAAACTTCTTGGGAATGTAGAATGGGAAAGCTAAGAAGTGACCATGGTATCATAATGTAGTTCTCTTCTCTATGTCTCTTTCACTCATCCCTGAATCCATAAGTAACCACTACTGATTCCACGCAATGCACACATTGTGTGAGGTTTGAGTGGCAGTTCTCTTGCTGTTGTGTCAAAATTAACCTACCTAAAAATCCTTTCTTTTGGTTCATGGAATGGCCATCTCAACTCTTGCAGTGATCCATGCTATAGGCTACCTATTGAATGTGAGGTATCCAGTTGTCCAAGATCGAATTATATTTCTGTAATAAACAAATGTAATGATTGGTGCCTGAAAGTAACTCCAGAAAAAGTAGATGTGTAGTTGTTTCTTCAATGTACAAGAAATTGAACTGCATTTAAAACACTAATAGTTGACATTTCCAGTATCAACAATAGCAGAAAAAGCCAATCTGTGTAAATGAAAGTATGGCTGCCTGTTTAAGGTTGTGGTCAAACATGTGATAACATATACATGTAACATCACATGAAATGAGGAAATAGTATTTATGAATACAAAGACACACACACAAAGACACAAATACAACATTTAATGAGAAAGAGTCCATGAATTTGAGAGAAAATAAATATAATGTGGGTCCAGGATAAGGTCTAGAAAGAAGGACAAGAGATATAGTGAGGCAATTATGTTAATTTAAAAATGATTTTTTTTCAATCTGATAAAGCCTTTTATTAATGCAGTTATCTCCACATACGTAGAAGAACACATACTTCAGCAAGACCCTATGGATAAGCAATGTGGTTAATCCTTTTCATGGAGTTGTCTTTGAAAATAGAAGAAAAAGTCAAGCTCTAGAGAAACCCTATGAATGTAGTCAGTATGGTAAATTTTTGCACTTCATGCTACCGTTATAGAAGAGTAAAAGTTTGGTGTGTGAGCAACTTCTTAAAGCCTTTGCATATCACAGTAGTCTTTAAGAACCTGAAAGAACTCATTCTCAAGAAAATCTGTTAGGATAAAAGATTTGTTAAGGTCTTTGACCAACTAACTTGCATTCAATTACAGGAGATTATTTGGGAGGAAAATTGTAACAAGTGTCAACAATGTATTCATGCATTATGACATTCCATCCTTCTTTTGTTTCCAATTAAAAGTCGATATGGAAAAAAGGCCTAGGAAATTAAACCATAAGGTAGCCTTAGATTTCTCAGTTCTCTTCAATTACATGAAATAAATCATCCAGCTAGGTAGAGTTTTAAAGAAATTTCTCGAAACAAACAAAAACAAATAGGTAGGAAACATTTTTTTTTTCATTGCAGTTTATTCAGGAACATTGAACAATCTTCGGACCCCGGGGAAAGCCAGCCCACAGCTTAAATAGCCTCTGGGTAGCCAACCCAGGCGTGCCACGGGGGCAATGCAGATAGGTCCACATACATGGAAGCAAGCCAGATCCTCGGCCTTAGCCAAATGTGGAGTTGTTCATGACAGAGAGCACTCACCATCGGGAAGGTGGAAGGCGGAAACCAGCTCCATCTTTAAGGCATAGCATTCCGCAGCTCTCTACAGTTCCCCCTTTTTGTTTTAGATGCATCAGGTAGGAAACATTTTTAACGTTGTTAAATATCCTTGAGCATCCAGGACTGCATCTTTAGACTACCCTAAAATCTCATATCACCTGAGAAAAATCATCATTAAGGAAATGAATGAAAACAAATTTTTTTGTGATGCCAACATCTGTATGAGTAAGGAACCCATGTAGAGCAGCTGCTTTGAAAATAAGTCTGATTCCCTGCATTCCGCAGGAGGTTTGGTATCCTAGCTGTAGTCTGCTCCTTCCTCCCCTCCCAATCCCATTCTTTCTCCCACATTTCCTCCTATGCCCCTCTCCAAGTCCACTGATAAGAGAGGTCCTCCTCCCCTTCCATCTGACCCTAGCTTATCAGGTCTCGTCAGAACTGGTTGCATTGTCCTCCTCTGTGACCTGGCAAGGCAGATGCCCCATCCAGGGGAGGTGGTCAGATGAGAGACAATCCCTGTTACCCTTACTAGGGTACACACTTGGATACTGAGCTGCCATGGGCTACATCTGAGCAGGCATTGTAGTTATATACATGAATGGTCCTTGGGTGGGGTACCAGTCTCAGAAAATACCCCTGTGCCCTGATAGTTTGGTTCTGTTTCTATCCTTGTGGAGTTCCTGTCCTCTCCAGGCCTTAGTATCTCCCCTTTCTTTCCTAAGATTTCCTGCAACTCTGCCCAAAGTTTGGTTATGAGTCTCAGTATCTGCTTTGATACAATGTTAGGTAGAGTCTTTCAGAGGCCCTCCATGGTAGGTTCCTGCCCTGTAAGGGACATTATCAAAGTTGAAGCCCTTTTTTATTTGAAGTGATTCTGCTCTTTACTTTCAAAGCATCTCGTTAATTTAAAATATGTCCTTCATATGCTTTGTTTGTGTGTCAAGAAACAAGTAAGAGGATTATTTTTATAAAAAATAAGAAGTCAGAGGAATAAGCATTATTATAATGATGAGAATCTATTATTATTTATTATACTCAAAAAGCCAACCCTTAGGTAATTTTATATGAAACAGAACTTTTTATCTTTTATTAAAAACAATAAAATGTTGAAAGATTAATTAAAAATTCTTTATATTCTACAATCTAATGCTACCGTGGGATAAATTTCTTGCAGTGTGCTATATGACTTCAAGTACTATGTTGAAGAGATAAGGAGAGAGTGGGCATCCTTGCCTTGTACCTGATTTCAGTGGGATTGGTTTAAGTTTCTGTCCATTTAGTTTGGTGTTGGCTGTAGCCTTGATGAATACTGTCTCTACTATGTTTAGGTATGTGCCTTGTATTCCTGATATCTCCAAGACTTTAAACGTGATCGGGTGTTGAATTTTGTCAAAAAGTTTTAGGCATCTAAGGAGATGATATAGGTTGTTGCTATGTTTTTCTTTCAGTGTGTTTCTATGATGCATTTCATTGGTGGATTTCCGTAGATTGAAGCATCAGTATATGCCTGGAATGAAGCCTACTTAGTGGTAGCAGATGATACCTTTAATGAGTTCTTGGATTCTGTTTGCGAGTATTTTTTTTGAATATTTTTGCATCAATGTTCTTTAGGGAAATTGGTCTGAAGTTCTCTTTCTTTGTTGGCTATTTGTGCAGGTTAGGTATCAAGATGACTGTGGTCTCATAGAATGAGGTTGATAATGTTCCTTCTGTTTCTATTTTGTGGAATGGTATGCAGAGTTGTGAAGTTAGCAGTTCTTTGAAGGTCTGGTAGAACTCTTCACTGAAACCATCTGGCCCTGGGTTTTTTAGGAAGGGTATTTTTGATGACTGCTTCTATTTTCTTAAAGGAGATAGGCCTATTTACTTTATTTACATGATCTTTATTTCACTTTGGTAAGTGGTATCTATCAAGAAAATTGTCCATTCCATATAGATTTAAAATTTTTGTGACATATAGGCTTTTGAAGTACAACTTAAAGATTCTTTGATTTCCTTGGTATCTGTTCTTATGTCCCCCTTTTCATTTTGTCATTTGGATAGTGTTTTTCTGTCTTTTAGTTATTTTATCTAAGGGTTTGTCTATGTTGTCGATATTCTCAAAGAACCAGCTCTTGGTTTTGTTGACTCTTTAAAATGTTTTGGTTTAGTATATTGATTTCAGCACTGAGTTTGGTTATTTCCAGCCATCTACTCCTCTTGGGTGTGTTTACATCTTTTTTTATTCTAGGTCTTTCAGTTGAGTTATTAGATTGCTTGTATGAGGCATCTCAAATTTCCATAGCACTGAGTGCTATGAACTGTCTTCTAAGCACTGCTTTCATTGTGTACCATAAATGTGGGCATGTTGTGCCTTCACTTTCATTGAATTGTAGGAAATCTTTAATTACTTTCTTTATTTCTTCCCTGACAACTGTTGTTGAGTAGAGAGTTGTTTGGGTTCCATGTGTGTATACGTGTTTTGCTATTTCTGTCATAATTGAGATAGAGCTTTAAAACATGGTTGTGTCATTGGATTCAGGGGATTATTTCAGATTCTTGTATCCATGGAGATTTGCTTTGTGCCTGACTATATGGTCAATTTTGGATAAGTTTCCATGGAGTGCTAAGAATAATTTATACTCTTTCATGTCTGGGTGAAAAGTTCTGTAGACATCTATTAGGTCTATTTGCCTCATGACCTATGTAAGCTTCATTAATTTATGACTCGATTTACCTTCCATCTCAATGATCTGTCCCTTAGTGAGAGTGGGGTTTTGAAATCTCCCTCTATTAATATGTTGGGACTGATGTGTGATTTAAGGTTTAAGAATGTTTCTTTTACAAGTGCAGGTGCCCTTGTATTTGAGGCATAGTTGTTCAAGATATTGATGTCCTCACCGTGAATTTTTCTTTGATAAGGATGAAGTGTCCTTCCTCATCTCTTGATTAATTTTGGTTGGAAGTCTCTTTTATTAGATATTAGGAGGGTACTGCCACTTTCTCCTTGGGTCCATTTGATGAGATAACCATTTCTAGCCCTTTACTCTAAGGAAGTGTCTATCTTTGTGGCTTATATGTGTTTCTTGTAGGCAGCAGAATGCTGGATACTGTTTCTGTAAGCGTACTGTTAGGATGTGTCTTTTTGTTGGTTGGATTGTTGAGTACATTGATTTTGTTAGATATTATTGACCAATGAATGTCAGTTCCTTGTACTGTGGAGTTGATGTGGATAGTGTGTTTGTGTGCTTTTTTCTTTTGATTTTTTTTGTTGTGATCTTATCTATAACCTATGTTTCTTGGGTTTAGTTGATTTCATTTGGTTGGAGTTTTCCTGCTAGCAGCTTCATTATGTCATGGGTGCTGCATAGATATTGTTTAAACTTAGTTTTATCGTAGAATATCTTGTTTTCTTCATCTATTTTGAATGTACTGTTTACTGGGTATAATAGTCTGGGTTGGTATCTGCGGTCTCTTTATGTCTGCATGACATCCTCCCAAGGCCTTTGGCTCTCATAATCTCTATTGAGAATTATGTTTGATTCTGATAGGTCTGCCTTTATATGTTACTTGATCTTTTTCCCTTGCTGCTTTTAATATCTTTTCTTCATTGTGTAGATTTAGTGTTTTGATTATTGTGAGAATTTTCTTTTCTGGTCTGGTCTATTTGGTGTTCTGTATGCCTCCTATATGTTTCTGGGCAGCTCTTTCTTCAGTTTGGAGAATTTTTCTTTTATGATTTTATTGAAAATATATTCTGGACCTTGTATCCTGGAATCATCTTTTTAGTCTATTCTTATTATTCTTAGGCTTCATCATTTCATAGAGTCCTTGATTTCTTCGATGTTTTACATTGTTATTTTTTCTTTCCGGGATGTATCAGTTTCTTCAATTGTATCTTCAATGCATGAGATTCTCTCACTTGTGTATTGTTGGTGATGCTTATCTTTGTGGTGCTTGATCCCTTCTCTAAATACTCATTCTCCATGGATTTCTTGGTTTGTGTTTTCTTTATTGATTCTAATTCCATTTTTAGGTCTTGAATAACTTTATTAATTTTCTTCACCTATTTGGTTGTGTTTTCCTCTCTATGATGGCCTCTCTTTGTATGATTGTATTTGCCTGAACTTATTGGAGAGATTTTTTCTTTTCCTCTTTATATGCCTATACCTACTGCATAAATACAAACATAAGGTCATTTTCCTGTGTTGTACTTGCATTAGAATAGCCATTGGTTTTCTTTTTTGGTGGGGAGAGGTTCTAGTGGAGCAATGATGTCACGGTTTTTGTTGACTATGTTTTTATGCTGGACTTTAAGCATCTGGCTGTCTGTAGCCTTAGCTGTTTCTTCCTGGGACACAGACCAAAGACTGGATTCACCTGTCTTTGGAGTCTAGAGTAGTTTTCAGGGGATGAAAAATGTGCAGTGGCTAAAAAATGGGTAGTGGCTATTTAGATACCAGTTTCTTGAAGGCCTGTGAGTGGGCACACAAACAGGTGGGCTGGTGAATTGAAGATCAGAGGGTGTGCATGCACTGGAGCCCTGAAGTACAGGGTGCAGGTACTGGTGCTGGTCATGAGCATGGTGCAGGTGTAGGTGCTCCAAAGGGCTCCAGGCTCAGGTGGCATCTGTAGGGTTCCTTAAAAGAAAGCTGGGCTGAGGCTTACAGACTTGCCCAAAACTGTGCTCCTTGTACTCTGATTCCTCTGATATCTGCCATCTCAGATCCGGGATACGTGTTATTCTATTATTCACCTGGTGTCCACAGTGTGAGCAGGAGGGATACAAAGTCTGCCTGCTAGAGCAGGAGTCCTTGGATCTGGGAGTCCAAACTCACTATAGTATGTGGAAGGGCAGGTGTCCCAATATTTGATACTCCTGGATCTGTGAGATGGCCACAGAGGGCCTGAATATGATCGACTCCAATTCCTGAATGTCCTGTCCAGGAAAGGGAGCACCAAACATGATGCTCTGAATCTAGCCACTTGTCCACTCACTGGTCTCAGACTGAGTTCATCTGCCCCTCATATGCAGTGCACACTGGTTTCCACCATCTTGGATTCTCCTTTTGTTGATCTTTCATCCTTCCTTTCTTTTATGTTGGAAGCCTTTTTACGAGCTTTTCAATTTCCTCAAGGGTCTGTTTAGGTCTATTTGGTTGTTGAATTATTGTTGAATTCATGTTTGAATCATGATTGTTTCAGTATATCTATAACTTATCCATTTCATGTACATTTTTAAGCTTACTGGAATACAGTATTTTTTAATGTTTCCTTTGAATATTCTGAATTTCTTTGGTTTCTATAGTAATCTTTTTCTGTTATTTCTGATTCTGTGAGTCCTCTATTTCTTTCTTTGATCTACTTGAAACAAGGATCTGTTAATTTTGTTTATCTTCAGAAAGAGGCAGCTCTTCCTTTGGTTAATTCTGTGCATTGTTTTCTTTGTTTCTATTTCATTGATTTCTATTACAAACTTTTTATTTCTGTTTAAATATATTATTTATTTTGTTTATGTAATAGTGCAGCATCTGCTCACACCTCTCCTCCCAGTCTTTCCTTCTAACCTTCCCGCCCAACCCATGTGCCATTCCTCCCTTTATTTATGAAAAAAATAGGAAGCCTCCAATGGATATCAACCAGCCTTGGCATATAAAGTTGATATAAGATTATACACAGTTTCTGCTTTGAGGTTATACAAGGCAGTATAATTATGGGACAAGGATCCAATGCCAATGACAGGCAAAAAAGATAGAGATTGCCTTGGTCTTGTTGTAAGATGTCCCCCATGAAGACCAAGTAGAACAACTATTACATATTTGCAGAAAGCCCAGATCTGTTTCATGCATGCTCTCTTGCTAGCAGTTCATTACTATGAGATTATATCAGGAGCCTTTCTGTGGGGCCACCCTCAGCAGGGAAAGAAGAGTTGGAGGGTCTTTACATATAGGTTGCTCCACAGAGCAGAAGAGGGGACTATGAGGGAAGGGAGTGAGTTAGTTAGAGTAGTCAGGGGAATCTCACTGCCAACTCTAAAATTCAGGACTTTCTGTGGCTCTAACTTACTATCAACAAGGCTCTTGTTTATTTATATAAGTTTCACAGCACAGTCTAATGATTATACAAGTGATACAGAGTGGGTGTTTAATTTTTTTTCATCACATACCCAGGGTTACAAATTCACTTACACTTAAAAAATACAAACAGAACAGATTTAATTATTATTATTACCCCTATAACTCTAATTTAAGGAATCTAAAGAATGCCTCCTTCAAGAAAACACATTTAATATATGAAAGCCTGCTTTTAGGCTGGCAGTGTTTTTAGTATGACCACAGTCCATATAAACAGATAATACCTGAACTGATCTTTTTATGAATAGCAAATACTAATAAATAACTCCCTTTATTATATGTATCATCATCTATGCTATGAAGTAGGAAATTTTATTTTAGTCAATCTATCATATTAACTGAATTTTATTCCATCAAGAGTGTACTATCTATGGCCTCTTATCTTTAAACTACATTTTCAGGGATCTCTAAGCCTATAATAAAAGGATGTCTTAAATCTATAATCAAATATCCTGGCCTGCAGTGGTTTGCATATTGTCTCTGCTAAACCTGAAATGTACTGTTTACAGGCAGATACCCCAAGAAAATTCCTGAAATATTGGCCTCATCTTTCTATCTTCTTATCTGTGCTTAATGATCTCCATGGCATAAAGATTTCCAAACTGTATAAAGGTATAGTTAAGTATAGGATTTCCAAAAAAAAGACTAAAACATAACTTTTCTGTAGAAAACAAAACAAAACTAAAAACAGAAAATGAATCAGTGCAGAAAGTCGCCAGTAATGCAACATACAGAAAAAAAAGAGATAGAAAAACAGTGATTATAAAATTTATATAAGGGTTACAAATTCAGTTACACTTAAAAAATACAAACAGAACAGATTTAATTATTATTATTATTCTGCTCAGCTTTGCTGGAATTTCGTCAAGCAGCTGAGGTGGCTTCATCAGCCTCACCATTCCAGTGAATATGGCTCTGAATTTCCCCTTATCTGATTTAAGATTAACATGTATAAACCTATTGTGTGACATGTAGGGCATTTTTATTCTTCAAAAGATGACTAGAACAACAAGAATGAAGATTAGAACAATTCCCAAGATTAGTCTGAAATTAATGATGAAAGACAAAGGGTCTGTCCTGAGTCAAAGGATGTCAAAACTATAGATTTTATGGGCAACTTCCACAGCAGTTGATCTGACCCTGTAGCTGCAATTGTTGATGCAACTGTGGTGTATTTACTACCAAATCAGAATTGATCCATAGGTCATGGAGGTGGTATCTAACTTATTCCATGTTCCCTGAGAAAAATTATATAAATGTGGGGTAAAAAATATCCACTGAAACTGTGAGAAACAAGAAAAATGAGAAGATCCCATGATAGTGGAAACACGAAAATGTATTTTTGTTCAAAATACAATGTATATATGTAGTTAGAAACTCAACGTATTAAAAAAAAGCATTTGAAGGATTACTTGACAGTTTTACTTCATCTGAATATGAGTAATATAGATTTCAATGCCCCAGAGAAACAGTGATAAATTGTTAAGCAGAAAGATTATTATTAAGTATACAAGATAAACAGTAGAAATGGAAATTATAGAGTTCATGATCTTGGCAGTATCAGAAAGCAGAATATGCAAGGCTTCATTGGAAAGCACTCTCATGAATTAAATGTGCAATGACTAAATAATTACATTAGGTGAAATGTTGATTCACTTCTTTCCAACAGATCAGCAGGAGTGCATATCTTGCTCAAGTCAACAGTACCCAAACCCTGGGAGAATCAAGTGTCTGCCCAAGACAGTGACCTTCTTGTCCTTTGAGGATCCTCTTGGCATGGCTCTGGCCTGCACAGCCCTGTTCTGCTCTGTTATCACAACTGCAGTTTTGGGGATCTTTCTCAAACACCGAGAATCACCCATTGTTAAGGCCAATAACAGAACTCTCAGCTACATTCTGCTCATCTCCATCCTCTTCTGTTCCATCTGCTCCTTTCTCTTCATTGGACACCCAAACACAGCCTCTTGCATACTGCAACAAATAACATTTGCACTTGTCTTCACCTTGGCTATTTCCACTGTTTTGGCAAAAACTCTAACTGTAATTCTGGCCTTTAGAGTCATGAAACCTGGGAGAACAATGAGAAGATTGTTTGTCTCAGTTGTGTATAATGCTGTTATCCCCATCTGTGTCCTGATCCAACTTATTCTCTCTGGAGTCTGGCTGGGAACTTCACCTCCCTATATTGACACAGATGTACACTCTGAATATTCTCATGTCATCATTTTATGCAACAAGGGTTCAGTTACATCTTTCTACTGTGTGTTGGCTTACTTGGGGACCCTAGCTCTAGGTAGCTTCACTATGGCATTTCTGGTGAGGAACCTGCATGACACATTCAATGAGGCCAAGTTCCTGACATTCAGCATGCTGGTGTTCTGCAGTGTCTGGGTCACCTTCATCCCTGTCTACCAGAGCACCAAGGGCAAAGCCATGGTAGCTGTGGAGGTTTTCTCCATCTTGGCCTCCAGTGCAGGGCTGCTGGGATGCATCTTTTTCCCAAAGTGCTACATTATTCTCTTAAGACCTGATAAAAACTCTTTGAGATGTATTAAAAACAAAAAATAGCAAATAAAAATTGATACACTAGTTTTCTAATAAACTCTATTAGTATACAGAAATTAAATTATTTAACCACTTTTAAGTAACTTTTTCTGAAATGTATTTTTAAACAAAAATAAGAGTCCCTCACTTTGTAGAACAATCACAGACATTCTATTTCAGAAAAGAAGCTGCTGCTAAAAACACATTTTAGTAAGTTATGCAAATTAATTATTAATTTGTAGAAACTATACATATTCAAAATGCAATTACATGATAGTAATTGAGATAAAGAGTACATGAACTAATTACTTGTTCTCTGTTTTTTTAGGGAGTATAGCAAGGCTTTGTGTGGCATTTGGGGTTCTTTTATAGAACAGGCAAGAAAATCATTCTCTAGAAAAGGGAGGGCTTTTAAACAGGTTGAGACATTCCAGGTATCAGTGTAGAAAATTTTCTAAAAGTAAAAATTAAATCTACTACCTGATTATGCTCTCTTTTCCTAGACATATGTAAAAATGACTCGATATCCCACTCTAGATATATGCTCTCAATCACCTTCATTGCTATTCTATTCACAATAGATAAGAAATAGAACCTCATAAATATCTTTAACATAATAAATGGATAATAAAATATCATACACATAATAGATGTAAGCAGAAAAATTATAATTAAGGTAATCCATACCCAGAAGACAAATATATCTCATTCTCTACTCTGGGGAATCTAACTCCAAATGTTCAGATGTGTGTATTCACCATGGAATAACTATAGATATAAGAAAACATGGTAAGCAAGCAGTACAATGGCAGGGAAAAGGTCATCTGATTGGAATAATGTGTGGGAGTTATTCTAAATATGAAGGTGGATAAATATAAAATAAGGAAGTGAATGAAATAACAGTAAATATTTATGAGTTTTAAGCAATTACACTGTGAATCATCTATATAAAATCCTTATAATACATGTAAGTCCATGCATGAATATAAACATGATGCAACCCAAATATTTTTAATAATGCACACAGTTATGTATACTTCACCACTGACCAAAGAAGCTTTTCTTGGCAACAATAATTATGACTGAAATCCACAACCAATCATAAGGCAAAATTCTGGAGAACAGTCACACCTGATACATCTACAAAACGATTCTCAGATCTAAGGCTCAGAGATGATGCAGAACAGGTGGTAAAAGAAAATATATAAGGCATAGCATCAGAAGTATGTTCTGGTAATGTGTCTCCTAATAATACCAGAAGCTACAGCCCTAAGAATTACCAAGATAAAAAATAAGGAAAAAAACTTACCAATATAACTGCATAACCTTGAACTGAAAGTTGGAAAATGCTAATAGATATGCAAATTTCCTCCAGAAACATACCATTGGCCTCAATCCTATGCAAAAATCTACAGTGAACTAAGAAAGGCTGAGAGTGGGTTAAATATTCTTCCCAGGAAAGAACATAAAATCAGTCATCTAACCCCAAACAATCAGCCCTGAAAACATGCATAGAAATCACACTATTAAGCTTTGCAATTTATGGTGTAGAAGTCTACATCATACATATATGCACATAATATGAATTAATAAAAAAGGGAGAGGAGGAGTGTTTGGGAAGGTTTAGAGAGAAGAAAGAGAAAACAGAAAATTATGTAATTATATTATACACTGAAAATGAACTAAATATCGGTTCATTCGTTCCTGATTTTAAAATGAATTACTATTCAGTAGTTTAAAAATAAAATTTTCAGGTAAATGGGTGGAACTAGAAAAAAAAAAACATGTTATCTGAGGTAATCCAAGCACAGAAAAACAAACTTCACATTTTCTCTCTTCTATGCTTCCTAGCTCAAAACTGAGTATTTATGCACTGAAATGTGAGTCCATATCTGGCAGTAATTGCAAAAACCTGAAATGGAAAAGGGATTATTTCCAAGGTGAAATGGAGTTATTGTGGGGGCAGTATGTTGTAGAAGGTTACAAGTGATTTCAAAGAGAAAATGGGAAAACAAGAGGTGTTATAATAATTAGGGAGGTGAGACTGAGAGAAATACTAAAGAGAGGGTGGTAAAATAACAATAAAGATTTCTGAAAGAGTAATATGGAATCATACTAGTATCTATCTACCTAAAACATTTATAATCCATGTAAGCTGTTGCATAAAACTAAAATTTAGTTTAAATGAAACTTTGCCATCTTTGATGACAACTGTCCCTCCACCTAACAAAAACTCCCAACACCAGGCATGAGAAGTCTATTTTTGTGTTATTGGTGGGGATTGTCTCAGATTCCTCAAACATTATATGCTACTGCTATTTCCCTTTTTGTCCCAAACTTGGAAGGGATATCCCTATTGCAGCACTTCACACACTAGCTCAGAGACATCTGAGCTGAAACTGTCTTGAACACACCCTCTTGGAAGAATAGCATCATGTATCAGAAGGTCTTATGCACAGTTCCAAAAGAGGAAATAAGCAACAGTCCTACCTTGCTATGATGCCTATGAACCACAAGAATGATCAGCATCACTTGATAACCATAAGGATGAAGTAGTGGCACGCATACCTTGGCAGTAACTAACCTACACAATTCCTAACCTCATCCTTTATGCATATATCTTTATACTCACAGATAAGCATGATCTTCATCCAGCAACTTTAGGATTTTTTTTTGTAATTGAGAGGGAGGGAGTATAAACGTTTAAGAGACCGAGGATCAGGTATTTGGATATAAGATTTCATTTCCTCATAAAAGATACAGTTACACTGGAAAAATATGTGTATGGGAGTGTCTGGAAGAAAGAAAGAGTAGGTGTAATAATGAAATTATATCATGACTGATAAACAGAAGAAATATTAAAAGAATAAATAAAATCATTAATGTTTCTTTGCTTATATCTTTGGTTGATGGGATTAAATAAAATTTCATGGCAAAGAAAGGAAAAAAATATAGTCCCTGTCTTTCTAAAAATGAGGAGCTGAAAGAATAATTTAGTGTGCTCTCCCTTTGCAGTGCTTACTTAGCCCAAAATTCTTTTGTGAGACTTTTATTTATTTATTTATTTATTTAATTTTTGAGAGTATATACTAAGAGCCATTCATGTGGGGAAGTTCAATAGCCATGTTGACTTTCTGGACTGGAGAGCTGGTATTTTGCAAGGTCTGTACCCCAACATACCCTAGAATTGCTTCCAGACTCTGACAACCCTTTATTCTGTGCTACTGTGTCTCTTCAAAATTTCCCTGCACAGATGTAGCCCATGGCAACTCAGTGTCCAAGTGGGTTCCATAGTAATGGGAATAGGTACTGTCTCTGACATAAACTGATTGGCCTGCTCTTTGAACACTTCCCCCTCAGAAGGGAGCAGCCTTACAGAAGAAGACAGAAGCCTACAGAAGAAGACAATACAGCCACTCCTGAGGAGACCTGATAGACTAGGATGAGATGGAAGGGGAGTGACCTCCCATATCAATGGACTGGGGGAGGGGCATGGGTGGAGAAGAGGGAAGGAGGGTGAGATTGGAAGGGGAAGAGAGAGAGAGCTACAGGTGGGATACAAAGGGAACAAACCGTAATTAATAAAAGTAAAATATTATAAAAAATTCTGGTTTTATGCGAACACTCACTTTCTGGGTTTTTACCCACTAAGATTCAATAAACTATCGGATCTTTTTGAAGATTCACTGCTGTTCAGATGAATTAATTCCTGATCATGTAATTCCTGATTTGATTAAAACAATTTTAGAAGGTAACTTGTTTTAGAACTTCTAAAACAATTTTACAGTTTTATGGCTGCAATAAATACTTTTGTGGATCTCCAAACACCTCACTAAGAAAAGGGTTTGAGACAGATTTGTTGCTTCAGATAAGCTCTCACTGGAGGAATGGCTCCACTAATTCTTGTATATACCACAAATATAGGCAACTTTATTCTTCCCAAAATGCAAATTATAATGGGGCTACCAAAAAATGTCTAAATTAAATACAAAACTTAATGTCAAGATATACAAATTGTTTCACTGTAATTCCTTATGTCTTGTCAACTTATGGCATAAAATACTGTCAGTCTAAATTCACTTTGTATCTTGGAATGAAAGACAGATAAAATTTCTGTCCTGAACTCACTATAAAATAAGAGATAGCTGGAGAATATGTAGCTAGTTAAGTCCTAATTGAACAGGCGTGTATCTTCTTGTACTCTGTTAACCTCTAATTCTTGTTTCCCTTTGTCATTCTGAACTCACTACAAACTTGTATAATCAATACAAACATACACAATTTTTAGTTTTAATGTAAATACATGTAATCTGTTGCATTTTCAAATTCATCATTATCTGTGACAAGTAATTCTTTTGTATCAGAAATATAAAAGCTATGACCAGACAATAAACCAGGTTGAAGCCTACTGGAATTTGCCTCATGAATAAGTTGTAAATATGTGAATATGTATATCCATGTGTTTGCATGCAATATATCTGTGTTTTATAGATGTTACATGAGAATATGTCAATTCTCTGCTTGTAAGGTGCTCCTTTTGTAACATCCATGAAATAAGTGCATAAATATGTACAGCTTCATGTCTGATCATTTGCGTATGCGTGTGGATGTATGTGTGAACCAGCCATTACAGCTGATCAGGGAAGATGTTTTCCCCAAGGGCACCCTGAACATGCTGCAGTTTCTGCAGAGGAGATGCTAGCTGACATCAACATCATCATCATATGTAAGCTTGTGGGAATGTGTTGGTAAAATTTCTTGTTTCATCCACTTTTTTCAGTGGATGTGACCTTATCCTTTCTTTTCTCTCCATTTTCATTTGCAGAGGGTTAATGGGCCCCTAAACCTCCACCATCCCAGGGACCCTGCCCCAGAGAGAGGACAGAGGATTGCCACTGAACCCCTAGAGGCCTGAACAAAGTCTCTGAGTAAACAAGCCTGGAGCTCTTTGTCAGTCTAATTAAGACCTCCTGTTGTTAAGTAACAGAAAGTATTTAAATAGTGATTTCTGTGGCAGAGAGACCAGAAAGCCTTCAGTAGCTCAGATGGTAAAGCACCAGGCTCCAAGTCTGGGAATTGGGGATTCACACCTAAATAAAACCTTTGACTTCCTCATCAAGATGCCTAAACAGATTAAGTTTAGGTATACAGAAAGATACAAATATCAGTCCCTGACCTTAAATTCATCAGTCTCAGTCTTTTCACCCTGCGTATTCACTTCTGGATATTACAATTATAAACTGTTTTGAGGCTATAATTTCATTACAAAATTTCTTCCTTCCCTCTTCTCCCTCCAGGCCTTCCCACATACTCCCCCCCCCCCTCCAGCTCACCTTCAAATTTATGGCTTCTTTCTTTATTGTTATTTCATGTGTTATATACACATGTACTTTGAAATATAAACTGCATGTTTTTATAATGCTATATGTATGTTTTCAAGGCTGAACAACATTTCCTTTTATAGGAAAACTAAATGTTCTAAGTGACTGTAGTTAGGTTATAGGTAAACAGAGAAATGAAAGTAACCTATAATAATCAAATTAAAAAAATCTAAGTAAACACTAAAAAAACAACAAAATAATGGAAATTTAGAAATATCTTTCAGACAAAGGTCAGTAGTATGAACTCAATTTTATTAAAAAAGTGGCAAAGATGCTAGACAAAATTTCAATGAGAATTTTGCTGCCTTCAAGGAACATTTAATACATCAATGATAGTGATTTCATTTACTATTTTATTATTTCTTTTATTTTCCAATTATGATGTAATTTCAAGCATGATTTCATCATTATCCTCTCCTCATTCCTCCTTCCAAACACTCCCACACACCACTCATTGATCTTTTGCAAAACTATGGTGTTTATTTTAACTATGGTGTTTATTTTATTGTTATTTTATGAACACACACACAAAGTATTTGATCAGAGCAATAGAAACCCTCACAAAGACAGGCACTAAAGAAAATACCTCAAGACTGGAAATGCTTGCTCAAATCTACCCCATGCTCAAGAATAATTGTGGGCATACACAATTACTGAATGAAACCTCAGAGGCTGGACTAAAGCCAGAAACTCTCTTTGTTCTTTTAATTTCATGTCAACCGCATCAATCTTGATCTAACACACTACAACATGCACTGAGGAAAGCAGCGAATCATTTTAATAGTCTTCATTCAACTAAACATTAAAATGTAAAAAAATTATGAAGAAAACTACAGACTTACGTATGTACTCTGTGACAGAACCCTTTTCCATTTTAACTTATACTTTTACTTATAAGATGAAAATGTTTTATTGGCTTCACCACATAAATTACTTACCAATGATATAAGATCCCAACGCTTCCCTGGCCTACAAGTAATGCTCCCCTGCCATGGTTAAAGTCAGTCGGTATTTGTATCTTCTTCAGATCTCATTTCTGTTTTGCTCAACAGCATTTTATAGAGGGCAAGCACCACTGCATACACTGCACACCATATGGAATAGCTAGGCTCAGAAATGGTCATCACATCATTTTTTTCCAGTTTAATCTTTGTAGAAATATTTCCTGGATACGGTTTATTATTTCCACACAGCAAAGCAGGAGGTGAACAATCAAAATTGTCAATCTGGAATTTATGGAAGTAAGAATCTCCTGGGTACTGGGAGGGTGTAGGTGACTAGAGAAAATTCATTAATCCAGGGATAGTTCTTGTCTTTGAATATTAGAAGCTTCCTCTGAAAACATTCATCAAATTATTCTTATTTGATACAGACTCTAAATATAATGTGTTGCTCTGCCATGTTCCACACCTTCCTTCTGGCCGAAAATATTTTATTTACCATGTGGAAAAACATCAGATATTAATATCACTATAGAATACCTATACATTTTCCTGTGCATGTTAAAGTTCAGTAAATCAACACCAAATAATACCCACATTTTAATTAGCTGGGAATTGTTCTGTAAAACCCACACAGACATTTGTCTTTCTTTCCTTCCTTTCCTCTTTTTCCTTCTCCTCCACCTGTTACTTTTTCTCTTTGCCCAAATGTGATTCAGGCCAGCAGATATGGCCCTATCTTTGTGTACCAAGTCCCCAGCACCCTAACCACTAAGCTCAGACCACCTTATCTACTCAGGCTCCAACACCCTAAGCATTATTTAGAAAGTCCTGCCTGCTCATGCACCTGAAAGCCAGCAGAGAGCGCCAGAACACCCTGTACCTGGTCGTGCACCTCATGCCAGGGAGGGGTAAAGCCATCTCCCCAGGCTGCATGCAGGTAGAGTGGGAGAGGAGGCTTGTGCCTCTCTCTTTCCGCCATCCCCCTTCCTGCGGTAGGCCCCATGCATGAGCCACTCGAGGACCCCAGGCAGGCGGGTGGTGGACAGGGAACCCCGTACCTTCCCCCTGTGTGAAATTCTGGTGGAGAGCTTGAATAAGAAAGATGCTGACCTGGGAAACCCCACAAAGCTACTGACGCACCTGTTGCCATTGATTCCGAATCTGCCCTGCAGAGAGCAGAGACTTCAGGGCTTGACGGCTGAGTCCCCTCCCCCACCCCCTTTCCACTCCCGCCATCTCCCTGGCCTCGGACACGGGTTCGTAAACACAAAGCTTCTAGTCACAGACCGACCATTATCATTGGTTTCCCACTTGGGAGCGCTCGCTGGTCAGTCCCAAGATGCATCGCGGCAGAGACCCACCCGCCTGAGAACTACAAACGTCTTCGGAGCAAGGTCTTCTAGGATTGCATCTGAGAACTACCAAAATGGCGTCCAGTCCGCGCGATGCCCCCTGGGATTGCTTGCAGTCAAGCACCGGCCTCCCCTTCTCCAGCATACACCGCATACACCAAGGTACCGCCTACAAATCCCAGAATACCACGCGTGGTGTACCCACCATCACATGTTGGCGTTCCTGGCCTTAACTCTCGGGTGGTTAGGCGAGTAGCCCGGCAGTAGGCTCAGTAAGCCTCTTCACCATGCTGATGGCCACTGTGGCATAACGTCGTCCTCAAAGCCCACAGAGCCTTTCCCCTGGTCCGGGTGTATGTAAATCTCCCTGCCACGCCATACTGATTCTAGCATCATGATTGGTCAGAAGCTTTGTGATGTCACCGCCCCGCCCCCTGTCCCGGAAGTTAACACACTTAGCTGCTGTTTCTGCTGCTGCTGCTGCTGCTGCTGCTGCTGCTGCTGCTGCTGCTGCTGCTGCTGCTGCTGCTGCTGCTGCTGCTGCTGCTGCTGCTGCTGCTGCTGCTGCTGCTGCTGCTGCTGCTGCTGCTGCTGCTGCTGCTGCTGCTGCTGCTGCTGCTGCTGCTGCTGCTGCTGCTGCTGCTGCTGCTGCTGCTGCTGCTGCTGCTGCTGCTGCTGCTGCTGCTGCTGCTGCTGCTGCTGCTGCTGCTGCTGCTGCTGCTGCTGCTGCTGCTGCTGCTGCTGCTGCTGCTGCTGCTGCTGCTGCTGCTGCTGCTGCTGCTGCTGCTGCTGCTGCTGCTGCTGCTGCTGCTGCTGCTGCTGCTGCTGCTGCTGCTGCTGCTGCTGCTGCTGCTGCTGCTGCTGCTGCTGCTGCTGCTGCTGCTGCTGCTGCTGCTGCTGCTGCTGCTGCTGCTGCTGCTGCTGCTGCTGCTGCTGCTGCTGCTGCTGCTGCTGCTGCTGCTGCTGCTGCTGCTGCTGCTGCTGCTGCTGCTGCTGCTGCTGCTGCTGCTGCTGCTGCTGCTGCTGCTGCTGCTGCTGCTGCTGCTGCTGCTGCTGCTGCTGCTGCTGCTGCTGCTGCTGCTGCTGCTGCTGCTGCTGCTGCTGCTGCTGCTGCTGCTGCTGCTGCTGCTGCTGCTGCTGCTGCTGCTGCTGCTGCTGCTGCTGCTGCTGCTGCTGCTGCTGCTGCTGCTGCTGCTGCTGCTGCTGCTGCTGCTGCTGCTGCTGCTGCTGCTGCTGCTGCTGCTGCTGCTGCTGCTGCTGCTGCTGCTGCTGCTGCTGCTGCTGCTGCTGCTGCTGCTGCTGCTGCTGCTGCTGCTGCTGCTGCTGCTGCTGCTGCTGCTGCTGCTGCTGCTGCTGCTGCTGCTGCTGCTGCTGCTGCTGCTGCTGCTGCTGCTGCTGCTGCTGCTGCTGCTGCTGCTGCTGCTGCTGCTGCTGCTGCTGCTGCTGCTGCTGCTGCTGCTGCTGCTGCTGCTGCTGCTGCTGCTGCTGCTGCTGCTGCTGCTGCTGCTGCTGCTGCTGCTGCTGCTGCTGCTGCTGCTGCTGCTGCTGCTGCTGCTGCTGCTGCTGCTGCTGCTGCTGCTGCTGCTGCTGCTGCTGCTGCTGCTGCTGCTGCTGCTGCTGCTGCTGCTGCTGCTGCTGCTGCTGCTGCTGCTGCTGCTGCTGCTGCTGCTGCTGCTGCTGCTGCTGCTGCTGCTGCTGCTGCTGCTGCTGCTGCTGCTGCTGCTGCTGCTGCTGCTGCTGCTGCTGCTGCTGCTGCTGCTGCTGCTGCTGCTGCTGCTGCTGCTGCTGCTGCTGCTGCTGCTGCTGCTGCTGCTGCTGCTGCTGCTGCTGCTGCTGCTGCTGCTGCTGCTGCTGCTGCTGCTGCTGCTGCTGCTGCTGCTGCTGCTGCTGCTGCTGCTGCTGCTGCTGCTGCTGCTGCTGCTGCTGCTGCTGCTGCTGCTGCTGCTGCTGCTGCTGCTGCTGCTGCTGCTGCTGCTGCTGCTGCTGCTGCTGCTGCTGCTGCTGCTGCTGCTGCTGCTGCTGCTGCTGCTGCTGCTGCTGCTGCTGCTGCTGCTGCTGCTGCTGCTGCTGCTGCTGCTGCTGCTGCTGCTGCTGCTGCTGCTGCTGCTGCTGCTGCTGCTGCTGCTGCTGCTGCTGCTGCTGCTGCTGCTGCTGCTGCTGCTGCTGCTGCTGCTGCTGCTGCTGCTGCTGCTGCTGCTGCTGCTGCTGCTGCTGCTGCTGCTGCTGCTGCTGCTGCTGCTGCTGCTGCTGCTGCTGCTGCTGCTGCTGCTGCTGCTGCTGCTGCTGCTGCTGCTGCTGCTGCTGCTGCTGCTGCTGCTGCTGCTGCTGCTGCTGCTGCTGCTGCTGCTGCTGCTGCTGCTGCTGCTGCTGCTGCTGCTGCTGCTGCTGCTGCTGCTGCTGCTGCTGCTGCTGCTGCTGCTGCTGCTGCTGCTGCTGCTGCTGCTGCTGCTGCTGCTGCTGCTGCTGCTGCTGCTGCTGCTGCTGCTGCTGCTGCTGCTGCTGCTGCTGCTGCTGCTGCTGCTGCTGCTGCTGCTGCTGCTGCTGCTGCTGCTGCTGCTGCTGCTGCTGCTGCTGCTGCTGCTGCTGCTGCTGCTGCTGCTGCTGCTGCTGCTGCTGCTGCTGCTGCTGCTGCTGCTGCTGCTGCTGCTGCTGCTGCTGCTGCTGCTGCTGCTGCTGCTGCTGCTGCTGCTGCTGCTGCTGCTGCTGCTGCTGCTGCTGCTGCTGCTGCTGCTGCTGCTGCTGCTGCTGCTGCTGCTGCTGCTGCTGCTGCTGCTGCTGCTGCTGCTGCTGCTGCTGCTGCTGCTGCTGCTGCTGCTGCTGCTGCTGCTGCTGCTGCTGCTGCTGCTGCTGCTGCTGCTGCTGCTGCTGCTGCTGCTGCTGCTGCTGCTGCTGCTGCTGCTGCTGCTGCTGCTGCTGCTGCTGCTGCTGCTGCTGCTGCTGCTGCTGCTGCTGCTGCTGCTGCTGCTGCTGCTGCTGCTGCTGCTGCTGCTGCTGCTGCTGCTGCTGCTGCTGCTGCTGCTGCTGCTGCTGCTGCTGCTGCTGCTGCTGCTGCTGCTGCTGCTGCTGCTGCTGCTGCTGCTGCTGCTGCTGCTGCTGCTGCTGCTGCTGCTGCTGCTGCTGCTGCTGCTGCTGCTGCTGCTGCTGCTGCTGCTGCTGCTGCTGCTGCTGCTGCTGCTGCTGCTGCTGCTGCTGCTGCTGCTGCTGCTGCTGCTGCTGCTGCTGCTGCTGCTGCTGCTGCTGCTGCTGCTGCTGCTGCTGCTGCTGCTGCTGCTGCTGCTGCTGCTGCTGCTGCTGCTGCTGCTGCTGCTGCTGCTGCTGCTGCTGCTGCTGCTGCTGCTGCTGCTGCTGCTGCTGCTGCTGCTGCTGCTGCTGCTGCTGCTGCTGCTGCTGCTGCTGCTGCTGCTGCTGCTGCTGCTGCTGCTGCTGCTGCTGCTGCTGCTGCTGCTGCTGCTGCTGCTGCTGCTGCTGCTGCTGCTGCTGCTGCTGCTGCTGCTGCTGCTGCTGCTGCTGCTGCTGCTGCTGCTGCTGCTGCTGCTGCTGCTGCTGCTGCTGCTGCTGCTGCTGCTGCTGCTGCTGCTGCTGCTGCTGCTGCTGCTGCTGCTGCTGCTGCTGCTGCTGCTGCTGCTGCTGCTGCTGCTGCTGCTGCTGCTGCTGCTGCTGCTGCTGCTGCTGCTGCTGCTGCTGCTGCTGCTGCTGCTGCTGCTGCTGCTGCTGCTGCTGCTGCTGCTGCTGCTGCTGCTGCTGCTGCTGCTGCTGCTGCTGCTGCTGCTGCTGCTGCTGCTGCTGCTGCTGCTGCTGCTGCTGCTGCTGCTGCTGCTGCTGCTGCTGCTGCTGCTGCTGCTGCTGCTGCTGCTGCTGCTGCTGCTGCTGCTGCTGCTGCTGCTGCTGCTGCTGCTGCTGCTGCTGCTGCTGCTGCTGCTGCTGCTGCTGCTGCTGCTGCTGCTGCTGCTGCTGCTGCTGCTGCTGCTGCTGCTGCTGCTGCTGCTGCTGCTGCTGCTGCTGCTGCTGCTGCTGCTGCTGCTGCTGCTGCTGCTGCTGCTGCTGCTGCTGCTGCTGCTGCTGCTGCTGCTGCTGCTGCTGCTGCTGCTGCTGCTGCTGCTGCTGCTGCTGCTGCTGCTGCTGCTGCTGCTGCTGCTGCTGCTGCTGCTGCTGCTGCTGCTGCTGCTGCTGCTGCTGCTGCTGCTGCTGCTGCTGCTGCTGCTGCTGCTGCTGCTGCTGCTGCTGCTGCTGCTGCTGCTGCTGCTGCTGCTGCTGCTGCTGCTGCTGCTGCTGCTGCTGCTGCTGCTGCTGCTGCTGCTGCTGCTGCTGCTGCTGCTGCTGCTGCTGCTGCTGCTGCTGCTGCTGCTGCTGCTGCTGCTGCTGCTGCTGCTGCTGCTGCTGCTGCTGCTGCTGCTGCTGCTGCTGCTGCTGCTGCTGCTGCTGCTGCTGCTGCTGCTGCTGCTGCTGCTGCTGCTGCTGCTGCTGCTGCTGCTGCTGCTGCTGCTGCTGCTGCTGCTGCTGCTGCTGCTGCTGCTGCTGCTGCTGCTGCTGCTGCTGCTGCTGCTGCTGCTGCTGCTGCTGCTGCTGCTGCTGCTGCTGCTGCTGCTGCTGCTGCTGCTGCTGCTGCTGCTGCTGCTGCTGCTGCTGCTGCTGCTGCTGCTGCTGCTGCTGCTGCTGCTGCTGCTGCTGCTGCTGCTGCTGCTGCTGCTGCTGCTGCTGCTGCTGCTGCTGCTGCTGCTTACAGTAATAAAGGCCCAGGCCCTGGTAGCTGGAGAAGCAGTCCTTGGGTCACCTTTAATTACATCATTGGGAGTCAGACACAGATATTAATTCTCTTTCAAATATTAAAAAAAAAGATGAATGAGGCAGCACACGCCTGTCTTCCCAGCATTCCTACAGGCAGTGGGGGGAGCATCTCTGGAGCATCTCTGAAGTTTATGCACTGCAAAAATTTCACTATCTGATGAATTGTACCATTTTGTTTGACAGTGATTATACTATATTTTTAAAATTACATAGTGAACAGTGGATAAAGCAGTGTCTACTCTTCGAGGTGAACCTAGGTTCAATCCCTAACACCTACCACTATCTGTGAATCCAGATCCAGGGTATATCACACCCTCACACAAACAGGAAGGTAAGAGATATTTTTTTCTAAAAATATAAAATAAAATTTCTTAGTCATGAGAATAAAAGCTCTGCTCTGAGAAGGACTGGGAGGAAGGCAGCAATGACTGATTTAATATCTATACACCCACAGACACACACACACACACACACACACACACGCACACACTGATAATAATACTCAGAAACCTTATAAAAATATTAGGATATATGAATCCCTCTCTTAAACAAATCCTTAAATGTCTAAGGTCCTGCCAGGTGTGCTTGCACAAGCCTTTAATCCAGGCACATGAGAGTCAGACACAGACCAATCTCTGTGAGTTCAATGTCTGTCTGGTTAACAAAGAGAGTCCAGGATAGACAGGCCTACACAATGAAACTCGTTCTTAAAAAACAAAACAAAAATAAGATTAAAACAAAAAATCTGAGCCAGGCATGGTGGCACATGTCTCTAATCCCATCTCTCCAGGAGACACAAACATGCTGCTGTGTGAGTTCAGTGTCACTGGGGTCCACAAAACAAGTCCAGGACATCATGGCTACAGAGAGAAACCTTGTCTAAAAAAAAACAGGTTCCTTTGCACCCACACGACTAGATATGTCTGAAATCACATAGTGTGCCTTGGCTATAAGAAAGTCTTGTTAGGCATGGTAGTACACATCCTTTGTCCCAGCACTTTGGAGACAGATGAAGGTGGGTCTCTGTGAGTTCAAGGTCAGCCTGGTTTACAAAGAGAATCGTGGACTGGCAACGATGCACTGAGACACCATGCCTCAAAATTAAAACACATTAAATTAAATATTAAATTAAAAGAAAAATCAAAGCCTGGACTGGTAGCAAATGCTTCTAACACCAACATTATGACTGGCAGAGAGAGATGGATCTGTGTTAGTTCAAGGCCTGCTTGGTCTAGAAAGCACGACAGGTCAGTCAAAGCCATTCAGAGAATCTCTTTCAAAAAAAAAATCCTAGGATGCAAACAAAAACATTCTAATGATGAAAGATAATTTCCTTTTTTCACTTTTTAAAAATTTATTTATGATTTTATAAATTACAGTTTATTCACTTTGTATCCATGTGGTAACCCCATCCTTCTTCCTCTCTTCCTCTCTTCAACCATCCTTCCAAACTTCCTCCCATTCCCACCCACACGTCCACTGATAGGGAGGTCCTCCTCCACTTCCATTTGACCCTAGCCTATCAGGTCTCATCAGGACTGGCTGCATTGTCTTACTCTGTGGCCTGGTAAGGCTGCACCCCCCTGAGGGGGAGGTGATCAAAGAGCCAGACACTGAGTTCATGTCAGAGACAGTTCCTGTTCACATTACTAGGGATCTCAGTTGGAGACTGAGCTGCCATTCAATACATCTGGGCAGGGGTTGTAGGGGTTCTAGGTTATTTCCGTGCATGTTCCTCAGTTGGAGTATCAGGCTCAGAAAAGACCCCTGTGCTCAGTAGTTTTTCATCTGTTGCTTTCCTTGTGGAACTCCTGTCCCCTCAAAAGTCTTTCTTAGTTATCAGAAGAAAATGCAAATCAAAATGACCCAGAGATTTCACATTACACCCATCAGAATGAATAAGATAAAAAACTCAAGTGACAACACATGCTGGAGAGGACGTGCAGAAAGCAGAACCCTCCTCCACTGCTGGTGGGAATGTAAACTTGCACAACCACTTTGGAAATCAACCTGGCACTTTCTCAGAAAATTAGGAATAGCGCTACCTCAAGATCCAGCACATGTCCAAAATATGCTCAAGTATACAACAAGGACATTTGCTCAACCATGTTTGTAGCTGCTTTATTTGTAATAGCCAGAATCTGGAAACAACCCAGATGCTCCTCAGTTGAGGAATAGTTACAGAAATTGTGGTACATTTACACAATGAAATACTACTCAGCATTTAAAAATAAGGAAGTCATGAAATTGGCAGGCAAATGGTGGGATCTAGAAAATATCATCCTGAGTGACTTATCCCAGGAGCATAAAGACACACAGGGTATACACTCACTCATAAGTGGGTATTAGACATATAATACAGGATAAACATACTAAAATCTGTACACCCTAAGAATTTAATCACGAAAAGAAACATTTTTTGATCTGTTTTTCATCATAGCTTTCGAGGAAGTAAATTATTTACCATGTTCACTTATAATGTAATGGAGGAGGTCACCAATTGTGGTTTGTGTGCTATATTTTGAAACATTGGTGTAGGTATTGAAGTTTGCTGTATGCGTATCAAATCCAATCACAGAAGCTTATTAGGTCTTTCTGATATTTTTTCTGTGGCTGCTGTCGATCTAATGCATTTCTACTTGGTGATAGGTATTTTTCTCCTGCAAAGTATAGAATGGAATTCCCATCATCTATATAATCCATTGCTTATTAATATTAGGTAGAGTGTGATCATGCTTTTCAATGAAGGGTCTCTGAGAAAGTGTGGTGATTTTTTTTCATTTTCACAAATTCCTCTAAGATGTTTGTTTTCAAGCCTGATTTGGATGTCAGTAATTAGGCAAAGCTACATTTGAAATCTTGATTATCATGTGTCAGCCATCTGAGTACACGTCCAAGGGTGGAAGATGTTCCCCAATGTGTTCTATTTTTACCAACATTAATGTTAAAATGCTTAATAGTGTGTATGAATGTATGACTGTATATATATATATATGTGTGTGTGTGTGTGTGTGTGTGTGTGTGTGTGTATACAGTTTGAAGTTCCATTCTTCTTCATGTTCCCTTTAGTTACTATATGGCACCTAATGTTGAAGTAATGCCTTCTGAATGAATTAGCTAGAGGTGCTAAATAATGTAACAGCAATTATATTTATTTCAAAAAAGGATGTTATGGTGTGTAATGTTATTATGGGTTCTTAGGCCATGACAGATGTGTGAAGACCTGGTGACAGCTTTGTGGGGCTTATTTTGGTCATTGTTATATGATATTCAAAGTCATGTTGCCAGTTTTGCTTACCACAGACATTCTCCACTGATTTCATTGATACTCAAATAACCTTAAATGAAATATTACATCAGTAAAATATTGTCTTCTATCCAGATTATAAACTTATTGTTATATAAGGATGGAATAACATGAAATAATTTGAATAATAAATGCTATTTCCAAATTAAAATTATATAATCCTTTCGTGTTTTGGAATATGTTTGTTCAGTCTTAGGAGTAAAGACTTGCTCATGACACTGTCTCAGTTCTATAAGTGAATGTCAGAGAACTGTCTCAGTGGGAATAGTTGGTTGTTTCTGAGCCTGATAATTTGAACTCAATTTCTGGGTAGCCCATATTACTCCTATAGATTTTTCTAATATTTCTATACTTGGGCATTTACAAATTCACACACCAGCACATACATAAATCATTTTTAAACCTAAATAAGGGCCAGTTTTTTCACTGGTCAAAAGACTCTTTGGGTTTCTTGTTGAAAACTCATATGGGATGCAAACAGATAGCAAACAGCAATAAGTTGTCCTCTCACTGGCAGATACGTACTCAAACATTTTTCAATGTATGAAATTAAAGCAAAGGAGAAAACTCACCTATTGACAACATCAGAAATGATTTGCAATTGTAAATAAATGTAGATATTGAAGACTTATTACTGTTCATTAAAAGAAAAATGGTAGCTTTGTACATCTTATTTTATCCTTTCCTTCCTTGATTCAAGAGTAGGTCATTAAAAATATCTTAGCTTGGCTCAGAGGTGCATCCCTGTCATCCTAGACCTGGGAGTCCATGGTAAGCTAATCTTTCTGAGACTGTGGTCAGCTTGGTCAACAAAGTGAGTTCTCTTTTGTATTTGTTCGTTCATTCATTCATTTGTTTGTTTTTTAGACAGAATTTTCTTGTGTAGCCTTGGCTGTCCTAGACTCACTTTGTAGACCTGGCTCAAATTCAGGTCTCTTCTTCCATGAGTGCTGGGATTACAGATGTGTGCTACCATGCCCGGCTCCAAATATTGAGTTCTAAATCAGGCATGACTATGTAGAAATATCATGTATTTAAATGATCCCCCAAAATGTACTCTATATCTCAAATTATAGGGTTTCTCCCCTTCAGGTATAGTGACCAAGGGCTGGGTCCTAGTACTGTTCCTGGTCCTGGTCCTCAGAGCCTAGCCCTCAGCCCAGCTGTGGCTCCAAAAGTCCGCTGTCAAGTGCTGGCCTTTCTGGGCTTTCTCTCTGGGGCTCAATCTATCCCAGTAGACCCCTTGGGCACCAACTACACACCTGGCAACATCTTCTATAGATGGATGCACATGCCCAACTCGCGGGAAACTCTTGACAAAAATAGGCTTCATACCCCTTGTCTCAGCCCGGATCACAGCCCAGGAATTTGGGCCCACTGTGGGATGATGGGGAGGCCCCATCTCCGAATACATCACTTAAGATAAGTAAGCAACACCTTTCTAATAATAATATGAAACCAACAACAATATCGCAAGAGTAAAAAACAGCAATTTAAAAATACACAAAATTAAGGGAACCTTTTCTCTAAGGGGAGCAGGCGCTGGGTGCAGCCCAGCCGGCGATTGTACTAACTATATGTCCACCTCGGGCAGCTAAGACATGGGATCAGGTGCCCCCAAGTGTGCCACAGTGGAGAGAAACAGTAGCTCATCCACCAAGTGCACAATGGACTGCGCGTCCTCTGATGCTAAAGCCAGAGGTTGCACTGGTCCAGCTTTTGGCAAGATTGGGGGACCCGCAGCCATGGGATCCAGGAGCTCAGTATCCTCTTGGGGCATATCTCCTGCCCCTGAAGCCGGTCTCAGTGTCTCCTGTATCCCCAAGGACTCCTGCATGTGCAGGCTGCAGTCAAGGACCCAAGGATCTGAACACAGGAGAGGGTGAGCCATCAGCCGGGATAGGGGGACTGCCTGAAGGCACCCAAAAAGGTGTGAGCTCTCCCAAGATGGCGTCTACTTGCCAGGGAAGGCGCAGTCCGCTCTCCTGCCTGCAGGATGGTCAAGCTGACTGGCGTCCAGCTCTACTCTCCTGGCAAGAGCTTCAGGACACTTTCCCAGTGAGACCCAGGGATGGAACCACCTGCAGGTTCTCCAGACACCTCCCCGAGCTCTTCCTCCTCCTCCTCCTCCTCCTTTTCCTCCTCCACATTCTCTTCCTTCTCCTCCTCTTCCACCTCCTCCTCCTCCTCTTCCTCCTCTTCATCTTCTTCCTCCTCCTCCTCCTCAGGCTTCATCCTCCTGACCTTCTGCTCCTCCATTGCCAGAAGGATCTCCCCGGCCTGGCGGTCCAACTCTGCAGTGAGCACATGGATCCTGGCATTGTCCAGCAGCCGCCTCATGATGGTCAGGTCCGGAGCCCCACAGATATCCTGGGGGAATCTCTGTAGCCACTGGGACAGGAACGAGAAGATAATCCTGCGGGCAAGAGCAGGACAGAGGGACTTGGGGTCGGGAGCCTGGCCTTGCTTCTGGGCTACGGGGGTGAAGGACATGGGTGTCCACCAGGGCCCTTCCTCTCCTGTTCCTCCCTCTGCTGCTCAAAACCCAGGAGCCCAGTGGGAGACCTCTGTACTCCACCAGCCGGCGAGGTTGCGGGGACAGTTCCTAGGGCGAGAACCCCAAAGGCGAGGCTTCTGGCCATTATTGGTCCTCCATCCTGGCCATCCCAAATGCTCCTCCCCACTTACCTCCCCCTCCAAACAAGCTCACTCACATCCTTGTTTTTTGGTCCTCCTCACATTCGAGCCTGAAGGATCTATACCTGTGACAGTCCACAGGGATGCCACCCCTAAGGCCCATGTCCCCAACCCACCCATATGTCTAGAGGGAGATATTCGAATCTTCCGAGGAAGGAGTTTGGGGGTGCTGGGGGCTCCATTTATCCCAAACACCACAGATGGGGTCCAGAATCCTTTACCCAAAGGATGCTCAGGGCTTGAGAAAGGGTGGTGTGTGACACTCCCTGGGGAAGGTGAATGGCACCTGCTAGAGCCCCACCCCTGCCCCAATCGCCCATGTATGGCTATGTCACTTTAAAGGGCCAGGCCCGGAACCTAGGCTGCTGCAACACAGTCGTCTGGTTCTGTGAGGGCACAGGCCCTAGAAAACAGCAGGAGGAGGTCTGAGGGCTGGATCCCTGGTGGAGCCGCTCGACTGCCTTTTCAGGATCAGGTCCAGAAAACCATTCCAGTGGTCGCAAACTTTGGATAAAGGGCCAGGAATAGTGGTGGGCAAATAGGGGATCATCTGCTCCACGAAGTTCACGCCATCATTGCTGAGAAATGGGGATACCATGCAGGAAGGCTAGCTTCCTTTTGCTCTGAGGAAGGACCACGGCAGGAGGAAGGCTTGAAGTTTGCAAACCCCGAGAGGCACCAACAACCCCTTTCCCTACACTGAAGAGGGAAGCGGGCATGAAACGTGTTCCTCAGTGACCCAACAGGAACATTCGCCCAGGCCGCAACCGCGGTGGATGGGGGGTGGGAGTGGAGCAGAAAGCTCCCCAACCACACAGCGGCCCTGATTACCTTGGTCTCACGGTGGCGAACAGGCCAGAAACATGTCAGTGAGCACACCATATGTCTCCAGCAGCGGCCCAGGCGACCACCGTTGGCTTCCAAGAGACCTAAGCCTTTGGAGGTCTGGAAGCAGAACAACAGACTCCTCTCTCCAGCTCCTCTGGACGAGCTGGTCTGTCCAGGCAGCTGTTGCTGCTGGCGTCTGGTTACCTGGCAACCAGTGTTCCGAGTTCCAACCAGAACAATGTTGAGGGAGCATGGTCACTTCCGGGAGTCACCTGCCCAAGCCTCGCCCTCATGGGCTCTCCCTGGGGGCCACCAGCCCTGCAGGCTCTGCTGATTAAACCATCAACAATTCCAGAGAGAAATGATGGAGAAGTTGCCCCCCGTCACCACTAGAGGGCACAGAAGCACATGAGAGGGTGCAAGGATGAAAAGAACAGCAGCAGCATAGAGGGATGGCTATCATCCCTCTTTATTCTTTTATTATTATTATTATTATTATCATCATCATCATCATCATCATCATCATCCCTTTCTTCTTCCCTCGTATACTGCAAACAAATTCACCTTCTTTCATTTACCCTACTGAACTAAAATGTTCTCACGTCTCAGCCTTTGAATATGTATGTTCTTTATCCTTTCTGGGATGTTAGGTACTTCTTGCTTTCCTTTAGGTTTCATAGTGGAATTTATGTGCTGTATACATTTCTATGCATGGTCTATGGGTTTGTTTATGGTGGATTACCCCACAAGACGGTAAGCATATAGAGAAAGAGTAGTGTTTACATCAATCATTTTTGTGTGTTCAGGACTTAGCACAGTATTGGGTACGTAATTCACAGTAACTATCTGTGGAAGGACAATTAACCTTTTAAACAGTAAATTCCTTTAACAAAGTCTTCATAATCTGATAGTAATACAGAATTCCCACCTAAAGGATGGAAGCATGTGGCAATTTATTTGTTAATGCCAGCCATTGTGCCATCTGTAAAAAACATTTCCTGAAGTCTTTTTATGTTATTCTGTTACTGCTGTTACTAGGACAGCCTCCTCTATGCCTGTTGCCTTCTCTGTGTTCTCTTTAATTTATCCCATAACAAGTTACTTCCTTTAAGCTTTAGTGAGGTTTAGCATCTGGCTTTATTATATCCAAAGACTATCTGTTTCTGCCTGTTTTGTACAGAAGGTAAGAATACAACTCAGAGGTAGAAAATTTGCTTCACATATAGGGGATAAGGAAGGAGGAGAAAGGGGAGGAGAAAAAAAGGAACAGGAGAAGCAAAACATTGCTTTTCTTTATGCAGATGTCCTGCCTTAAATACAGGGGTTAACAGTCTTCCTGTCTCTGCCTTCCAAACAAGATAGAAATTCCAGATACAGCAACAGTGATACTTATTTGATGTTAGTTTTTTTAACCTGGTCCCTCTCCTGACATTTACTCTGTACCTGTTTTATATGTGGTTGGTTTTATGTACATGTTCATTTTCTGGGAAGAATCTATATTTTCATTAGGTTTTATGAGAAGTCGTATCCTCAGAAAAAGTCATATCTTCAGAAATTTTCCTGGGCTTTGCATCCTACCATACGTATCCCTAGGAGCCCATATCTGCAAAGGTGATTATGTTCTCTCTATACATCATTTGATGTTATGACTTCAGGATACATCTTGAACCTTGTTTTCAAGAGAATGTTGTAAACAAGCCTTAAGCTTAGCAGGCATTTTGTGCCTCATGAAAAAATTTCATCATAAAATGTCCTGTCTGAAAAGAGCATCTGAGATCATTGTACAATGCACTCAGTTATTTTCATTTTAGTCATTAACATTATTAGTACTATTTACTGTTTTTCATTACTTTGTTAGAGACCCAAATATGATGACTCTGGTGTAAGAGACTGTGTACACACTGTTAACTAAAAAAATAAAACCACACATTCAAAACAAGTAAAGCCTCCAAATATTGATAAGAATTAGATTTAGATTTAGTGTCCAAAAATAATTCAGTTGAAATGTGGGAAAAACATTGAAACACCATTATTCAGCAAGCATTTAGAGTATATATGTAAATATGATGAAAGGAATGTACACATAAACACAACTTAAAAATTCTTGGCACACGGTATATACTCACTCATATAGACATATAATATAGGATAAACCTACTAAAATCTGTACATCTAAAGAAACTAATCAAGAGGGAGGATCCTGACTAAAATGCTCAATCCCTATCCTGTAAGGCAAAGAGGATGGACATCAAAAGAAGAAGAAAACAGGAAACAAGTTAGGAACCTTCCACAGAGGCCCTCTAAAAGGCTCTGCCCTGCAGACTATCAAAGCAGATGCTGAGACTTATGGCCAACTGTTGGGCAGAGTACATGGAATCTTATGAAAGAAGTGGGAAATAGTAAGATCTGGAGAGGACAGAAACTCCACAAGGAGAGCAACAGAATGAGAAAATTTGAATACCAGGGTCTTTCCAGAGACTCATACTCCAACCAAGTATCATGCATGGAGATAACCTAGAACTCCTGCACAGATGTAGCCCATGACAGTTAGTGTCCAAGTGGGTTACATAGTAATGGGAAGAGGGACTGCTTCTAATATAAACTGATTGGCCTGCTCTTTGATCTCAGGCCACAGAGGAAGACAATTCAGCCACTCCTGATGAGACCTAACGGACTAAGATCAGAAGGAAGGAAATGGAGACCTCCCCTATCAGTGGACTTGGGGAGGATCATTCATGAAGAAAGGGAAAAGTAGGTGGGATTAGGAGGGGAGGAAGGAGGGGTTTATGGGGGGATACAAAATGAATAAAGTGTAATTAATAAAAGTTTAAAAAATTAAAAAATATTTAACACAAAAAATTAAATAAATAATAAAAAAAATTCTTGGGCACACATACAAAAAGTGGGACTTAATTAATTTTTTTTCATTTTTGTTTTCTTGACAGGAAAAGTTTGAACATGTTCCTCCTCTGTCCTCCTTTTTATTCTCCTCCCCTCCCCTTCCCTTCCCTGCCTTCCTTGCTCAGTGTGAATTTACAAACATTGCACTTGAATGGATGCAGTTCTTCAAAAGCATTGCCAAAAGGACCCCTGCAGCCTCACTTCTAAACTTTGAACCTCAAATGCATTCTAGCTATTTTTTTTTCTTGCATTGGTGATTAAGTAAAGCAACTCATTTTCTGGGGCGTAGGGGTAGATACCCAGACATGGTGAATTCCTCATCTACCCCTACCCGTTCCCCATGCTTACGTCTTTTAGCACTTTGGGGAGCACATTGATAGAGGTTCTTCACCCATTCAAACCATAATCAAACATGTGCTTTCTAATATTTTCTAATAAAATTCTTTTAGTTGCCAGTATGAGACCTTGACTAAAAAAGAATTGGCTTCATTCTCAGGTGACAATCTCATAAGTACAGCCAGGCTAATAAGTGACATATCAAGGTGCTCAGGTGGGTATTCTGTGTACAGTGCTAGTACACAGGCTCAGACCCAGGAGCTCAGTGGAGCCAAGCCTTCCCTATTTGAGTTCAGTTCACTTCCTTGTTGAAGCCACCTATGGCTCAAAAAAAGAAGTTTGTGGGATTGGGAGTGTATATCAGTTGATAAGAGGTGGAGCAGAAGGATCAGAAATTCAAGGTCATTTTATAGCTGTTTAGTTTAAGGCCAGGCTGGGCTACAGGGGATCCTAACCAAATAATAAGAATAGTAATAACTACAATACCTTTCATCTAAGAGTATTATTTGGCGGTCATTGTTCCAAGCCAGAGCTAACCTCAGGTCACCGACCTTCCTCATAGAGATAGCAAGGAGGCAACAAGGTCAAGCCCAGAAAGACTATCTGCACACAGACCCCTCTCCAACCGAGCCTTCCTCGCCAAATATGTGGAAATATGTGTTTCCACTGATGACCAGAGGTGCCCCAGCTTGTAGTGTTGGGAGCATGGGGAAGGCAAAGTCACAATGGAGCACAGCTGTTTGATCACCAGCCCACTGAGACCATCACAAGCAAACAAAATCACAAAAGTACAACAAAGGAAAAAAAAATGTACTGGGTATAATGTGCTCGAAGAGAATGGAAGAAAAAATACCAAAAACTCAGAACAGTGGCCTGTCTCTCTATGGGCCCTCTATCCTATTCCATTAGTGGTGACCTACCCCCAAATCAGGCTCCATCCAACTACACCCGAGTTTGGAATGATGACCTGCATTCAGCCAGACCAGAGAATGGAGCAGCAACATAGTTGTTGATCTCTGTCTACCAGACCAGAGCCCAAAGCACCAGCCAAACTCTGCCAGACCAGAGACCACAGCAGCAGCAAATTTCTGCCAGATCAGAGGCCAGAGCAGGGGACACACTCTGCCAGACCCGAGGCCAGAGTAGTGGATAAGATCTGCCAGACCAGAGACCAGAGAACATTGGCAGAGGTGCCAATCCTGGGCTCCACATACTGTATCAATCCCTTGCCACATTCTTGCCACTCTCACTGGAGACTGTGAAGCATGGCTCAAGCCTCCTGAAATAGGAAAAAAATCAGGTCTAGGGGGATAGAAGGATTTTGTCCCATGTCCTCAGTCAGTCCCAGAGACAAAAAATGACAGCGAGAGTCAAAACAGTTAAACAAGACACAGACTAGATCCCATTGCTTGTGCAGCAGAAAAATACACAGAGCCAGACAGCAGATCCCACCACTCCTGCAGTGGAAAAGGAAAGTAGGATATCAGTGAATCTCTGCTGCAGGAGCTACCTGCATTATCCTTGTCCAAAGATCCAGAGATCAAAGAAAACTCGGTGCTCAACTCCCTTTACAGATGTGCCCTTTTGGGGGGGTCTGTAAAGTCTTCCAGACCCCCTGTGGCCCACAGCTGTCCAGAGCATCAGCTCTAACCTTTCTGACGACACATATTACACATTTTGCCTTGAGTCCCAAAAAAACAAACTAGAGAAACACCGAGAAAGACACAGACAGATATAGACAGAGTGCTCATTTACTGGCTGTTGTACAGCTCCATGTGCCTGGGGTGCTTGGGAGACTTGGGGATCCAATATAAGAACTCATATGTTATGGCCAGATCTTAGGGTGACCAAAGATCATCAGGAGCCAGACCACATATTCAAGAGCAAAGAGTTTTATTTGGGCTTATGCTGGGTCTCTCCATTTTTACAAACACAGTGGATCAGAGAGAGCCCTGAGCAGGTGCATGGCAGGGTTTTGATTGGGGTTTTAGGAAGGACCAGGAAGTTCTGGTTTAATAGTTACAGGATTGGTTGACATTCAGCAAGGGCAAGCTTTTTACAAAGTGATTGGCTAGCTAACATAACTAACATTGACGGAGCTATCTCTAGGCCTCAGGAATGTTGGGTATTTTCTTTGTCACTGAAGGTTCTACTACAAAGTTGATAGACTGCTCAGCACAAATGCCCTACTTTGAGATAAAATACCTTCCCATTCTTGTTGTCCTCAGGCTGTTCCTTGGGTAAGGTATCTTACGACCTTGTATTTGGAATTGGTGACCCATGGTCCAATTCCTGGTGGCTTTATAATAGAGTCACTATTCTAGTGAAATTTAAGTGCCCTTTTTTAGGCCTAGTTCCTGGTGACCTTTGAAGATGTCTCTCCATTCTAAAAGATCCATTTGGATTTTGTGGGGGTTATAAATTATATGTCCTGTGTCAGAGAGCACTCAAATATTAAGCTGTGATATAGAAGAGTAGAACTGATGATGTAAAGGATTTACTATCGCTGAGAAACTAGTGGTACCAGTTAGAATTTAGCTGAGGGAAGACTGCCTGTAAAACACTCCACAGATAAGCAGTATGCTAACCAGACCTGTTAGAGATTAGGATCCCGGGATACACATGTTTGCTCACCAGGATTGTGTAGAAATGTGTCAGGGTTATGTCTTTTTAATTTGTAAATTCCCAATGTGTATTTATTAATTCATGAATGCAAATGAAAGCAGACAAGATTGGTGGGTGTACAATTTGGGTCAGGTATCTTGCTCCAGTAAATATTGAATTTCAAATTAAGGGACTGTCCTATGCCCGTATGTACAATCCTCATTGACACAGTTCTGTCAGTTCAAATTTGAGACACAGGCTATGGGCTTAAGCTGTGTCTGTCAGGTTACAGGTCTCAGCAGCTAATATTGTACACAAGGATAACATCAAACAGTATCTTATTAATGGCTTTCCCTCTACAAGAGAATGGCCTGTGTTTTTCAAAGTCAGTATGCTATGTGTTTTTTTTTTTTCAACTCTGAGTTTAAGAGCACTGGCTGCTCTTCCAGAGGTCAGGAGTTTAAGTCCCACCAACCACATGGTGGCTTACAACATCTATAATGAGATCTGGTGCTCTTTTCTGGCATGCAAGTGTAGATGCATGCAGAACACTGTATCCACAATAAATAAATATATGAATAAATAAATAAAAAGTCAGTTGTTGGTATTATTAAATTTTATTTTGTTAATGCATTACTGCTCTAGTCTCTTATTAGTTAATATTCTTTGATAATCCAGTCATTAAGAATTTCATTCCTTTTCCCCTAGTGCTTTGATATTTGTTTTTGTTAAAGCAATGTCTCCTGTAGATCAGCCTTTCACATGCTATGTAGTTTACACTTTATTGGAACACTGAATGCTGCCCCTACTGTCTAGTGCCTAGAACATAGTCCTGCAGCTCTTTTTAGGTGGGCCCTGACTAGTGAGTGTGAAGTAAAATAGAAGAGTGAATTAATGTCCCCTGAAGACCCTAAATTTTTAGAGGTGGGCAATTACAAATAAAGAGGGACCTGTGTAAGAATTGAGTTCACTAACCTACTTTGAAGCTGGTGTAGTCACAACACAGAAAGGGAGGGGGAGAAGGGAAGATGGTAATGAATCATGTAATCAATTTTAGATGGTCAATAAAAGTGAAAACTGTACATTTGGGGGGAGTCATACACAAAGGGAATCAAGAATATGGATTAGTTGCTGAGCTTGTTTCTGGGAAGCAAATTTCTATAGTTGCATGAGTTCAAACAAAACAGAAGTTCTGGATAAACTGCTGTGGTAGTGACTAACAGGTATGTTTCCCCTCCCCACATTTGAAAGTGCACAACCTGAGAAAAAAAGTTGTGAGTAATACTTGGTGTTCTCTAATACATATTCAAAGTCTCTGAAGAATATTGGACCATAAGGCCATTTTCAACTTTTAAAAATAATTTTAAGGTTATAATGAAATCATTTCAACCTTTTCATTCCTCTCTGCTCTTACATCTCAAATGCTGGGATGAATCGTTAAGGAGGCTACTTAACAATCAAAGCAGACCTGGCTGTCAGGTTCTCCCAGCATCCCTCAATCTTTTCCTGTTACAAGGTATAGGTGTCATACACAGATCTCTACCCCAGAAGTTGAGCTGCCCTCCTCCCAGCTCCCATTCCTTATGTATTCCAACCATTTTGGTTACCTGGTCTTTTTCATTTATCATTTACCTTCCCACCCTTTTCATCTGGCTCTCGACTTCCATCTCTCTTCTCCTCTCACATGGCTCAAGTTCATGTCAATCCTAGACTGTCCCAGATGTTCCTGTGCCTGACTATGTTCTCTCATATATCTATAATAAACTTTCTATTCCAACATTCCTAGGTACAGCCATATCCTTTTTGTTTTATTTCTCATTTTCATTGAGCTCCCATTACCTACTCCTTTCTTTCAAATTCATGGCCATTTGTTTCTTTAATGGTTGTTACTATTTGGCTTTGACTAAAGTTTGGCTGAAGGACTTCCCAAATATGAGGTAGAGATGACTGCGTTGGACACTGATCATGTAATGGAATGTGCAACATAAATGACCTGTATCTTGGAAGATGAGCAGGTGCCCTGGGAAAGTAGAAGATTGTATTTTAAAACATTTCCAAGATGAGGATGTTGCAGGATATTTGATCCCAGTGTGATCCCATAGATTGTGAACTGTAAAAACCTGTGCTTTGTTTGGTATGTTTGAGCCCTAACACAAACCTTAATTCCAAGAACTTTCTGTTTATTCTAAACAGGTGATTATGGTATGGTTCCGTCAGCCCTGGAACATACCTTTAATTCAAAAGCTCTCTGTGCACAGGATTTAATAATGTTAACCCTAGATCAAGAGGCAAAGCAAGAAGCCAACTGACAGGGATTAAAGAGTAAGTGGAACTTTCAGCTGAAATGTATTTAAGAAAGAGTGTAAAAGTGGAAGGAGTTTTAGCATAGTAGATTTTGGGCTTTTTGAGCTTTGAGCTAGAAAGCCTTTGGCCTTGGGTTCCTTTGGCCTATCCACCCTGATCTGTCATCTGAACTGGTAAGCTTTTGGGGCTTTTTACTCTTGGAGTTGAGGTGAGTAGGATGGTCAGATGGGTGCTTTCTCTGCCTCTCTGCACTGGAAGGTTTTAAAATAGAATAATTGGGATTTTCATTCTTTTATAACAACATTAGCATTCTGTGTGCCCATAGGGGTTAGGGCAAAGCTAGAATGCCTCTGCTATCAGCATCATTTGATCTTTGATCCACTGGTAGAGGAGCTACTACTGTCCTAAGACTCAGCTGTATTGTTCAAGCTAATGAGGGATTCTGGGTAGGCCTAGCAGTCAGGAGCAATAGTGGGAGGTAATTTATGGGTTTGTTTTGGGACTTTCCTCTGATGTAGCTCTAAAGAGCTGTGAGTGAGACCAGAGGCCACGTCATGCTGAGTGTGGGGCCATTGTCCCCAGGCCAGGAATAGCAGGATCCTGAGCTATCACAGCCTGATCTGCTTTGAATGAGATGGACTGTGGTTCAGGCTGTGGTTCTGTTGGTCTCCATGTGGTGATCTTGACAGAGACCCTTGGCCTCTGACCCTTCCTGAGTGTTGATTGTCCAGAGAAGTGAGGACTTTGCCGCCTGGGCAGTAGAAAGTTGTGGTGCTTATAATATCACTATCTAGTGTACACACCCAAGCATTGGTTTTGCAGTGGACAGATTGGAAAAATGAAGGTCTCATTTCTAGAAATGATTAATGTTGTATTCCACATAGAGATTTGCATAACAAATTTTACAACTCGTTTTGAAACTGGAAGAAAAGAGGGGGTGGTGGTCATCTTTCAGCAATACTTGATTACATTTTTTTTTAACCTTTCAACTACCACCAGTCACAATGGCATGATTTAGGGAAATTCAATTCCAGGATACAAAAGGAATTTCTGAGATGCAGAATTTTGTCAGGTGTGCCTGGTTTTAAATAAGTGGATAGGAAAGATTCCACATATTGTGACATAAATCATGCAGCAGCAAACATAAACTAAATTATTTTCCATCATTTTTTGTGTGTGAGTGTCTGCAAGGGCTGGGCTGTGCCTGAACCCACAAGGGGACATGAGGGACTGCAAGCCATAGCCCAGCTTATGATCACCTCCATTTTTTAAGAGACTTCTAAAGCAAAAGGACTCTCTGTAAAGGAGGTTAGTAGTAGCTGGAGGGTCAGGAAAATAAAACTGTTTAGGTGTCACTTTGAGTTTGTCTTCTAGCAGTTGTGAAATCTGTGTTTATTTAATTTGTATTAATTAGAAAATCAAAGGTATCTCTGGTCCTATGCAAATTTTTCATGCTAGAAGTTACTTATGTCTTTTCATGTTAGCTTGGCTATATTTTAGGCTTATTTTTTGGCTTTTTTTCTCACCCCCTTATTCTTTCACAAACACTGTACACATTCTTGATTATTGAAGTTTGTAGTAAGTACAAAAGTCACATCATGCCAGAAGATTATGAGATTCATGGCAATGGAATCATCCCTTATTTTTCTGTTTTCCTCTGTTTCTTACCAGGTGGATTTTCTGATATGAGATAGAGATTTTGGATTGTTCTTTAGCAATCACATAAAGACAATTTGCACTTATGTCTGTAGAAGACAGAAGAGATAACATGAAGGTGAGTGATACCAGTTGGCCAGTTTACTCCTTCTCTTTTGACATTTTTTTTGTGATCTGTCATTTTCTTCAGAAGTTTCATGTGTCCAGTGGTCTCCATATTCTTTAGTTGGATGATTTTATTCTCCTGAAAAGATTAAATCAAAACCCTGCCCCATCCCTAATTCAGGGGTGAGGGTTGTAGCTTTTTAGGCATGTTATATCTTTTATAGAGCAAAATGTTTTTTTCGAAATAGAAAAAGTATAATATCTCAATTAAAGTTAAAAAAATCTTTGAAAGTTTCCAAATATACCTTAAAGTGTATTTATTTCTAGATAATAAAGTATATTCACTTTGATTTTCAGTCTGCCTTTTACAAGCAGCTTTTAAATAAAATCACTATAAATCCAATGTGCCTGCCTCTGCCTCCCAGGTGGTATGAAAAGGCACGTGCCTCCCAAATGCTGGGATTAAGGCTATGAACCACCAACACCCTGTCATTGTAACTCCTGAATTTAGAAAACAACTAATTAATATAGAACTGCTTGTCTCTTCTGGGATTAAATGCATGGTCTATCACCATGCTGCTCAGATATGTTATATTCACTCCAAATTATTCCAACTCAAAAAGTTTATACCTTAGAATTTACTTAAAACTTTTTAAAGCTCTTAACTGTTTTTAATATGAAACAACAAAAGTATCTTTTTGATTTAAGAAAAAAAAAACTTCAGTCTTTATTAAGTTAGTTTGGAGTGAATGACCACACTGTCTGATGAAAAGTTACCTCTGCTTATTCAGGAGATCTCCACTATTAAAATCTAATCATTATCAATTTTTTTAGGATCCTCCTTTCTTTTCCTGTGGTAACATTCGTTTTTACCAGTGAAGACATAGTTCAGTAATTTCTCACTGTCTACTCCTTTTACTTTTGTTTACTTCATTTTTTTCTAGAGTATTTAGGTGTGCTGTTAAGCTGCTACTAAGAGATCTTTCTGATTATTTTTTCTGAATGTACTTAGTGGTACTGAATGTACAGAACTGTCTTCTGGTCAACAATTCCATTGTGTACTATGACTTTTGATATCTTATGTATTCATTTCATCGACTTTTAGAAAGTCTTTAATTTCTTTCTTTATTTCAGTTTTGATCCAATTTTTATTTAATAGAGTGTTGTTCAATTTTTATGAGTTTGTAAGCTTTCTATTGTTTTTGTTATTGGTGATGTGCTGCTTTAAACCTTAGTGGTCTGATAGGATGCAGGAGGTTATTGAAAGTTTCTTATATCTTTTGAGACTTCCACAGTTCAAGTATATCATCAATTTTGGAGAACAATATATGTGTTGCTGAGAAGAGAGAACAATCTTTTTGTTTGGGTGGATGTTCTGTAAACATCATTTGGGTAGTGTTTTGATGTTGGTTATCTGGACCATTTCTCTGTTCAGTTTGGTCAGGAGGACCTGTCCATTGGTGAGAGTGATATATTGAAGTCTTCCCCTATCGGTTTATGAGGGCCAGGATGTGATGCCAGATGCAGAAGTGTTTCTTTTATAACTTGGGTGCTATTAGGTTAGGGGCATTGATGTTAAGTATTGAAATGTTATATTGCTGGATGTTTTTTTAATATGTCATGTCTTTTGCCATCTTTTGATTAGTTGTTTTTGAAGTCTGTTTTGTTGGATATTAAAATTGCTTTACAAGCTTGATACTCTAATTCATTTATTTGGAATATCTTTTCCAACCCTTTACCTTGAGATAATGTCTATCTTGATGTGAAGCTGTGTTTGATGCATTTAGAAGAAGGGTGGATTCTGTTTTATCATCCGTTTTGTGAGCCTGTGTCTTTTTATTGGTGAATTTGGGTCAATGGTATTAAGAGATATCAACAAACAGTGATTGTAAATCCTGGTATTTTGGTGGTGGTGGTGGTGGTGGTTTTAGCACCCTGTGTTGGGCTATATTTATAGATACATATTGTTTAAATTTGACCTTATCATGAAACATCTTATTTTTCTTCATTTGCTGATTGAAACTTTCTGGGCATGGTTAGTAATTTGTCTTGGCTTCTGTAGTTTTTTAGAGTCAGAAGCACTCTGTCTAAGCCGTTCAACTTCTAGCATTTTTACTGAGAATATAGGATTAATTCCAATAGATCTGGCTTTTTTTTTTTTTTGGTTGGTTTTTGTGGGTTTTTTTTTTTTTTTTTTTTTGGTTTGTCTGGTTGATTAGTTTGGTTTGTTTTTGTTTTTGTTTTCAGTTGCAGCTTTTCATATTCTTTCTTTGTTCTGCATGTTTTGTATTTTGATTATTCTGTGCTGAGAGGACTTTCTTTTCTGGTCCAGTCTCTTTGGTGTTTTGTATGCTTCTTGTGCCTTCATAGACATCTTCTTTAGGTTAAGAAATTTTTCTTGTATGATTTTGTTGAAAATATCTTCTGGAACTTTGATCTCATCCTTCTTCTTCTAATCTGATTATCAGCATGTTTTTTGTTATCATAATGTCCCAGAGTTCCTGGATGTTTCCTGAAAGTTTGTATGTAGACCAGGCTGGTTTTGAACTTAAAAGCTCTAACTCCAGTCAAGTGTTGGGCTTAAATCTAGGCCAACATGCCTGGCATCAACATCACCATCATTGGCTACTGAGCATGGAATATAGAGTTTTAGGTATTTATTTTCTTTTGTTTTGTATATGTAAGCATAGGTTGTTGTGTTGATATTCATCAACATCTTGCATTTGAAATTTGGCAGGGAGTATATTTAATTTCTTAGGATGCCCTTTATTCATGACACTAACACTATCTGAGCTTTCCGAGTCATTGAATTGTAGGTGTGTGATGCTCTTCTTACCAGTTGTATTTTTTTTAATTTTGTTTGTTTTATTCACATTTAATTTATTTTTAATTTAAATTTATTTTTTGTTTTTATTTATTCTCTGACATGAACTTGAGTGTTTGATCACCTCCTCCTGGGTGGTGCAACCTTGCAAGGCCACAGAGGAAGATGATGCAGCCATCCTTGATGAGACCTGATAATCTAGAAGGGAAGGAATCCCTCCCCAATTAGGAGACTAGAGAAAGGGCATAGGAGCAGAAGGAGGGTGGGTGGGACTGGGAGGAGATGAGGGAGGGGGCTATGGCAAGGATACAAAGTGAACACATTGTAATAAATAAATTAATTAAATTAAAAAAATAATTTATCCACTTAACATCCCAATTGTAATCTTCTCCTTTGACTCTTCCTTGTCTCACCCTCCATTTATTTTTGTCCTTATCCCACTTCCTATATCTCAGATACAGGGAACCCTCCTCTCCGACCATCTGAACCCAGCCTATCAAGTCTCACTAGGACTTCCTGCATCCTCTTCCTCTGTGGCATAGCAATGCCCCTCCACCAAGGGGAAATGATCAAATAGCACACAACAGAGTCCATGTCAAAGCCAGCACCTTCTCCCCTTACTATGGATCAAACATGGAGACTGAGCTGCCTATCAGCTACATCTGAGCAGGGGTCTGTTTCCTCTTCATGAATGGTCTTTGGTGAGTCCATCAATCTCTGCAAGTCCCCATGGGCCCATATTTGTTGTTCTTGTTGGTCTTCTTATGGAGGTCCTGCCAGCTCTGGGTCTTTCTACATTCTATCCTCTCACTCTTTCCTATGATTCCCTGTGCTCTACCCAAAGTTTGGCTGTGAATCTTAGTATCTGTTTTGAACCCCTGCTGGGCGTCTTTCGGAGGATATATATGTTAGGCTCTCATCCTCTTCCCTCTCCTCAGTCACTTCTGGTGTCGATTTTATTTGCACTTTTGCATAAGAATTAAGCATCCTCCATAGGGTCCTCCTTTTTATTTAGCTCCTTTATGTCTATAGATTGTAGTATGTTTATCCTATATTATGGCCATTATCCATTTACAAATGAGTATATACCATGCATGTCTTTCTGGTTTTGGAATAACTCACTTAGGATGATCATTTCTAGTTCCATCTACTTGCCTGAAAATTTTATAGTTTCCTTTTTTTTTTTTAATACCCGAGGTGCATTCCATTGTGTAAATGTACCACAATTTCTCTAAAACAATGGTTTGGTTGAGAGACATATAGTTTGTTTCCCTATTATGGCTATTATGAATATAGATGTTATGAACACAGTTGAGCAAATATCTTTGTTGAATGGTGGAACATCTTTTTGATATATGCCCAGAAATGGTATAGCTGGGTCTTGAAGTAACACTATTTCTAATTGTCTGAGAAAGTATGAGATTCATTTCTAAAGCGGTTGTATAAGTTTTCACTCCCATAGCAATGGAGGAGTGTTCCTTTCTTCACATTCTCACTAACTTGCTGTCACTTCAGGTTTTGACCTTAGCTATGATGGGTTTAAGATGGAATGTCATTTGCATTTCCATGATGACTACACATATTGTGCATTTAATGTCCACCATTTGATATTCCTCTGTGGAGAAATCTTTGTATAGTTCTGTACCCCAGTTTTAAATTGGATTATTTGGATTATTTGAGTTTAATTTCTTCAGCTCTTTATATATATTGTTTATTAGCTCTTTCAGTGGTATGTAGGGTTGGTGAAGATCTTTTGCCAGGCTGTAGGCTGTCATTTTTTTCTATTGACAGAGTTCTTTGCTTCATAGAAGCTTTTTGTTTTATGAGATCCTATTCATTAATTCCTGATTTTAGAGCAAGTGTTTTTTGTGTTCTGTTGAGGAAGTTACCTTCTATGCCAATGAGATTGAGGATCTTTCCCACTTTTTATCTAACAGATTTAGTGTATCTGGTTTTATGTTGATGTCTTTGAACAACTTGGACTGCAGTTTAGTGCAGGGTGATCTATATGGATCTATTTTCATTTTTCCACATGTAAACTTCCAGTTAGACCAGTACCATTTGCATGATTTTGGTTTCTTTGTCAAAAATCAAGTGGCCATAGGTATGTGGGTTTATTTATCGGTCTTCACTTCAATTCCATTGATCCACTGATTGTTTTTAATTCAGTACCATGTAGTTTTTATTACTATTGATTTATAATAGAGCTTGAGATGAAGAATGGTGATACCTACTGAAGATCTAGTATTGTACAGGATTGTTTTAGCTATTCTGGCTTTTTTTATTTTTCCATATGAAGCTGAGAATTTTTTTAAATTCCTTAAGGAATTATGTTCATATTTTGATGGGTATATCATTGAATCTGTAGATTGTTTTTTCGTACAATGGCAATTTTTACTATGTTGATCCTACTAATCCATGAGCATGAGAGATATTTCTATTTTCTGGTATCTTTTTCAATTTCTTTCTTCAGAGACTTGAAGTTTTTTTTTTTCCATATAGGTTTTTCACTGGCTTGTTGAGGCTAACATAAAGATATATTATGTTATTTTTTTCCTGGCTATTGTGAAGGGTGTTATTTTCCTAATTCTTTCTCGGTCCAATTATCTTTTGTATACAGGAGTGCTACTAATTTTTTTTTTAGTTCACTTTATATCCAGCTACTTTGCTGAAGTGTTTTTCAACTGTAGGCATTTCCTACAGTAGAATTTTTGGGGTCATTTTTGTATACTGTCATATCATCTGTGAATAGTGATATTTGACTTCTTCCTTATCAATTTGTGTCCCCTAGATCTCTGTTAGTTGTCTTATTGCCCTAGATAGGACTTTGAGTACTGTATTGAAGAGATTTGGAGAGAGTGTGTAGCCTTGTCTTGTCCTTGAGTCCAGTAGAATTGATTTAACCTTCTTTTCATTTAGTTTGATGTTAGCTATAGGATTTCTGTATACTGTCTTTACTATTTTTAAATATGTGCCTTTGTCTCTGGTCTCTCCAGGACTGTAAACAAGAATAATTGTTGTATATTGTCAAATGCTTTTTCAGCATCTAAGAAACTGGACCTGTGTTGTTCTGTTTTTTGTTTTGTTTTTTTTTTTTCAATTTGTTTATATGGTGGATTACATTGATGGATTCCATGTACTTAACTACCCCTGCATGCCTGGGACGAAGATTACTTGGTTATGGTGGATGATATCTTTGATATATTCTTGGATTTGATTTGCGAGTATTTTTACATCATTGCTCATAAAAGAGATTGGTCTGAAATTCTCTTTCTTTTTGGGGATCTTTGAGGATTTATCAAGGTGACTGTGGTCTTAAAAAAGGAATTTGTTCATATTGCATACGTTTCTATTTTGTGGAATAATTTGGAGAATATCAGTATTCACTCTTCTTTGAAGGTCTTGTAGAATTCTGCTCTGAAATGATCTGGCCCTTGGAATTTTTTGGTTGGGAGTATTTTAGTGGCTGCCTCTATTGTCTTAAGCACTATAAGACTATTTAATATTTTTACCTGATGTTGATTCAATTTTGGTAAGTGGACTCTAAAGAGAATTGTATATTTCATTTAGATTTTCAAATTTTGTGGCATACAGGCTTTTGACATAAGAGTTAATGGTTCTTTGGATTGTCTCAGTGTCTGTTAGATCTTTCTTTCAGACTTTGTGGATTTGGATAGCATCTTTCTGCCATTTACTTAATTTGGCTAAGAGTTTGTCTGTGTTTTTTATTTTCTCAAAGAACTACCTCTTGGTTTCTTCGATTCTTTGAATTATTATCTTTGTTTCTAATTCATTGATTTCAGTCCTGAGTTTGGTTTTTCCTAGTGATCTACTCCTGCTGGGTGTGCCTGCTTCTTTTTTCCTAGGGCTTTTAGGTGTGCCATTAAGTTGCTTGTATGGGATGTCTCTAATAGCTTACGAAGGCCTTTAGTGTTATTAAAACTCCTCTAAGGACTGCTTTCACTGCATCCCATATGAAGTTGAGAAATCTTCTATCAAGGTCTGCAAAGTATTCTGTTGGTATTTTGATGGAAATTGCATTGAATCTGTTGATTGCTTTTGGTAAGATGTCCAATTTTACTATGTTAATCCTGCCAAACTATGAACATGGAAGATAGTTCCATCTTCTGAAATCTTCTAATTCTTTCTTCAGAGACTTGAATTTTTTTTCATACAAGTCTTTGACTTGCTTGGTTATGGTCACACCAAGATACTTTATGTCCTTTGTGGCTATTGTGAAGGGTGTTGGTTCCCTAAATTCTTTCTCAGCCCTTTTGTCTTTTGTATACAGGAGGGCTACTGACTTTTTTGAGTTAATTTTGTATCCAGCCCCTTTGCCAAAGGTGTTTATCACCTGTAGGAGTTCTCTGGTAAAATTTTTGGAGTTACTCCAGTATACTATCATATCATCTGCAAATAGTGATACTTTGACTTCTTCCTTTCCAATTTGTATCCTTTTGATTTCCTTTAATTATCTTATTGCTCTAGCAAGGACTTCAAGAACTATGTTGAAGAGATATGGAGAGAATAGGCAGCCTTACCTTGTCCCTGATTTCAGTGGGATTGATTTAAGTTTCTCTCCATTTAGCTTGATATTGGCTATAGGCTTGCTGTATATTGTCTTTACTATGTTTAGGTATGTGTCTTGTATCCCTGATCTCTCCAATAGTTTAAACATGAATGGATGCTGGAGTTTTTCAAATGCTTTTTCAGCATCTAAGGAGATTATCATGTGTTTTTTTCTTTCAATTTTTTAATATGGTAGATCACATTGATGGATTTTTGTATATTGAACCACCCCGGCATACCTGGCATGAAGCCTATATGGTCATAGTGGATGATATATTTGATGTGTTCTTGTATTGGGTTTTCAAAGTATTTTGTTGAGTATTTTTGCATCAATGTTTATAAGGGAGATTGGCCTGAAATTATCTTTCATGGTTGTGTCTTTGTGAGGTTTAGGTTACAAGGTGACTGTGGCTTCAGTGAATGAGTTTGGTAGTGTTCCTTTTGTTTCTATTTTGTGGAATAGATTGAAGAGAGCTGGAGTTCCCTCTTCTTTGAAGGTCTGGTAGAATTATTCACTGAAACCATCTGGCCCTGAGCTTTTTGTGGATTGGAAACTTTTGATGAATGCTTCTATTTCCTTAGTGGATACAGAAATATTTTATTGATTTACCTGGTCTTGATTCAGCCTTGGTAAGTTGAATCAACCAAGAAAATTGTCCATTTCATTTAGATTTCCAAATTGTGTGGCATAAAGACTTTTGAAGTAAGTCCTAAGGATTGTTTGGATTTCCTTAGTGTCTTTTGTTTTATCCTCGTTTTCATTTCTGATTTTGTTAATTTGGATAATCTCTCTCTGCCTTTTAGTTTGTTTGGCTAAGGGTGTGTCTATCTTGTTGATTTTCTCAAAGAACCAGCTCTTGGTTTCATTGATTCTTTTAAATGTTTTATTTGTTTCTAATTTATTGATTTCAGCCCTGAGTTTGATTATTCTACTCCTTTTTGGTGTGTCTGCTTCTTTTTTCTAGGGATTTTAGGTGAGCCAATAAGTTGATTGTATGAGGTGTTATAAATTTCTTTTTGAAGGCACTTAGTGCTATGAACTTTCGTATTAGCACTGCTTTAATTGTGTCCCAGAAGTTTTGTTATGTTGTGTCTTCATTTCCATTGAATTCTAGGAAGACTTTAATTTCTTTATTTATTTCTTCCCTGACCCAGCTGTCATTTAGGAGTGAGTTCTTCACTTTCCATGTGTATGTAGGCTTTTTGCTATTTCTGTTGTTGTTGAGGTCCAGGTTTAGACCATGGTAATTAGATAGTATAGAAGGGATTATTTCAATCTTCTTGTATAGGTCGAGGCTCACTTTGTGACCAATGATATGGTCTATTTTGGAGAAGGTTCCATGAGGTGCAGAGGAGGTAAATTCTTTTGTGTTTGGGTGTAAGGTTCTGTAGATGTTTGTTAGGTATATTTGATTCATGACCTCTATTAGAGATATTGTTTTTTTTAATTTCTGTTTTCTTGACCTGTCCTTTGTTGAGAGTGTGGTGTTGACATCTCCCACTAGTAATGTATGGGGATCTGTGTGTGGTTTAGGTTTTATTAATGTTTCTTTTACAAACGTGGGTACCTTGTATATGGGGCATAGATGTTTAGAATTGCAATTTTTTCCTGGCACAATTTTCCTTTGATGAGTTTAAAATGACCTTCTTCATGTCTTTTGATTGATTTTGGTTGAAAATATATTTTATTAGATATTAGAATGGCTACTCCTGCATGTTTCTTAGGGTCCATTTGCTTGGACCCTTCTAGCTCTTTACTCTCAGGTAATGTCTATCTCTGTGATTTAGATGTGTTTCTTGTATGCAACAGATAGTTGGGTCTTGTTTATGTATCCATTCTGTTAGTCTGTGTCTTTATTGGAGAGTTAAGTCCATTGATGTTGAGGGAAATTAGTGACAAGTGGCTGTTAGTTCCTTTTATTTTAATGTTGCTTGTGGTAGTGTGTTTGTGTGCTTGGTTACATTTAGTTTTGCGGTAGTGACATTATTTATTTTCTGTGTTTTCCTGAATGTAGTTAACTTTCCTGGGTTGTAGTTTTCCTTCTAGGAGCTTCTGTACCTCTGGATTTATGGTTAGGTATTGTTTAAATTTGCTTTTGTCATTAAATATCTTGTTTGCTCCATCTATGATGACTGAGATTTTTGCTGGGTATTGTAGCCTGGGCAGACATCTATGTTCTCTTAGGGTCTGCATGATATCTGTTCAGGCCCTTCTGGCTTTCATAGTCTCTGTAGATAAGTCAGGTGTGATTCTGTTAGGTTTGCCATTATATGTTACTTGGCCTTTTTCCCTTGCAGTTTTTAGTAGATTTTCTTTGTTCTGTATACTTACTGTTTATTATATGGTGGGAGAATTTTCTTTTCTGGTCTAATTTATTTGGTATTCTGTAGGCTTCTTGTATTCTTATACACCTCTCTTTTTAGTTGGGGAAATTTTCTGCTATGATTTTCTTGTATTTTTTTAATTGTTTGTTATTATTAGTTACATTTTATTAATGCAGTATCCCAGCTGTATCCCACTACCTTATTCCCTCCCAATCCCACCCTTCCTCCCTCAACTTCTCCCTGCCCCTTTCCAAGTCCATGGATTGGGGAGGACCTCCTCCCATTTCATCTGTCCCTGTTTTTTTCTGGTATCTTCAGGGCTGGCTGTGAAGTCTTCCTCTGTGGCCTAGCAGAACTGCTGCTCCCTTGTGGGGTGGGGAGTCAAAGAGCCTGCCATTGAGTTCCTGTCAGAGATAGTCCCTGTTCCTCTTACTATGGCAAACCAATTGGTTATTGAGCTACCACGAGCTTCGTCTGAGTAAAGGTTCTAGGTTATATCCATACATGGTATTTGGTTGGAGAAACAGTTTCAGAAAAAAAAACCCTGTGCCCAGATATATTTGGTCCTTGTGGGGCTCCTATCCTTTCCCTGTCATACTAACTCTCCTTTTGCTGAAGGTTTGGTTATGAGTCTTAGTATCTGTTTTGAAATGCTACTTGGTAGGGTCTTTCAGATGCCTTCTGTGGTAGACTCCTGCCATATGTCCAATGCACATCTCAGTTGTCTTTCTAAGTGAGGATTGATATCTTACCTCATGTCTGCTTTCTTGTTTATCTCCTTTAGGTGTATAGACGTCATTATGTTTATTATATCTTGTAGGTCTATATATGCGAGTATATACCATGTTTGTCTTTCTCCTTCTAGGGTACTTCACTCAGAATGATCTTTTCTAGATCCCACCATTTTCCTGCAAATTTCATGATTTCCTCATTTTTTATTGCTGAGTAGTATTCCATTGTGTAAAAATACCACAATTTCTGTATCCATTCCTTCGATGATGGACATCTGGGTTGTTTCCAGGTTCTGGCTATTACAAATGAAGCTGCTACAAACATGGTTGAGCAAATGTCCTTATTGTGTACTTGAGCAAAATTTTGGTATATACATAGCAGTGGTATAGCTGTGTCTTGAGGAAGCGTTATTCCTAATTGTCTGAGTAAGCGCCAGATTGACTTCCAAAGTGGTTGTACCAGTTCACATTCCTACCAGCAGTGGAGGAGGGTTCCCTTTTCTCCACAACCTCTCCAGCATGTGTTGTCAATTGAGTTTTTCATCTTGGCCATTCTGATGGGTGTAAGGTGATATCTCAGGGTCATTTTGATTTGCATTTCCCTAATAGCTAATGAGGTTGAGTATTTCTTTAACTGTTTCTCAGGAATTTGATATTCCTCTATCAAGAATTCTCTGTTTAGCTCTGTTCCCCATTTTTCAATTGGATTATTTGTTTTGTTGCTTTTCAGCTTCTTTAGTTCTTTATATATACTGGATATTAGCCCTCTGTCAGATAAAGGGTTTGTGATGATTCTTTCCAACCTGTAGGCAGTTGTTTTGTTTGGATGATGGTGTCCTTTGCTTTACAGAAGCTTTTCAGCTTCATGAGCTCCCATTTATTGATTGTTACTCTTAGAGCCTGTGCTGTTGGTGTTCTGTTCAGGAAGTTGTCTCCTGTATCAATGAGTTCTAGGCTGTTCCCCACTTTTTTTTCTAACAAATTTAGAGTATCTGGTTTAATGTTGAGGTCTTTGATCCACTTGGACCTTAGTTTTGTGCACAATGATAAATATGAATCCACTTTCATTTTCCTGCATGTAGACATCCAGTTGGACCAGCACCATTTGTTGAAGATGCTGTCTTTTTTCCATTGACTGGATTTGGCTGCTTTGTCAAAAATCAAGTATTCATAGGTGTGTGGGTTTATTTCTGGATCTTCTATTCAGTTACATTGATCCTCCTTTCTGTTTCTATGCCAATACCATGCAATTTTTATTACTATTGCTCTGTAGTACAACTTGACATAGGGGATGGAGATACCTCCAGATGATCTGTTGTTGTACAGGATCGTTTTGGAGATTTTGGGTTTTTTGTTTCTCCATATGAAGCTGAGAATCTTTTTTTCAAGGTCTGTAAAGAATTGAGTTGGTATTTTGATGGGAATTGCATTGAATCTGTAGATTGCTTTTGGCAGGATGGCCATTTTCACAATGTTTATCCTACCAATCCATGAGCATGGGAGATCTTTCCATTTTCTGACATCTTCAATTTCTTTCTTCAGAGACTTGAAGTTTTTCTCAAACAGGTCTTTCACTTGCTTGGTTAGTGTAACCCCAAGGTATTTTATGTGGTTAGTAGCTATTGTGAAGGGTGTTGTTTCCCTTATTTCTTTATCAGCCCTTTTGTCTTTGGTATACAGGAGGGCTTCTGATTTTTTGAGTTGATTTTGCATCCTACCACTTTGCTGAAGGTGTTTATCAGCTGGAAGAGTTCTCTGGTTGTTCTTCTATGATTTTACTGAAAATATTTTCTGGCCCTTGGAGGAGGAAATCTTCTTTTTTCTCTATTCCTATTATTCTTAGGTTTTGCCTTTTCATGTTGTCTTGGATTTCTTGGACGGTCTGTGTCAGGAATTTTTTAGATTTAACATTTTCTTTGATGGATACATCGATTTCTTCCATTGTGTCTTCCACACCTGAGATTCTTTCTTCCATCTCTCATAATCTATTGGTTATGCTTACCTCTGTAGTTCCTGTTTTCTTCCCTAAGTTCTTTCTCTCCACAGTTTCCTCCATTTGTGTTTTCTTTAATTTTTCCAATTGTATCTTCAGATCTTGAGCTGTTTTGTTGATTTCCTTCACCTGTCTGAATGTATTTTCCTTCAGTTCCTTCAGCTGTTTGTTTGAACAATCTTTTGTTTCTTTAATTTCTTTCACTGATTTAAGTATTTCTTCTGTAAAGGCCACAAATTGTTTGGATGCAACTTCCTGTATTTCTTTACGTTTGGCTGTAATCTGTTTGTCTTTATCTTCTTCCATTTCTTTGCAGATGGCCATAATCTGTTTGACTTTATCTTCCTCTAGTTCTTTACACATTTTATTTGTTTCCTCTATTATCCTCTTCTTAAGCATAGATATAAGGTCATCTTCTTGAATTTCATTTATGCTGGGGTATCCAGGGCTACTTCCCCATGGATATGGAATTCTCCATATTGATCTGTCTTTTTTGAATTGAGCTTTTACACTTGCATCTACCCATTTGGCTATCTTAGATGTTGACTGTTAGTTTCTGGTGCTTCCTCAAATCTTGTGGTGGGGAGAATCCCCTTGGCAGGAAGATGATTTTTCCCAAAGGAGCCCTCCTTAGATTTTTAGGTATGGTCACTGAATGGCAGGTATTTTTCAGGAATTGCCATAGCTCATCTCAGGCATACACACCTGAGTAGTAATTGTGGCCTTTGTTAGTAAAGGGGGCTATCCTCTCACCCAGAGAAGTTCTGGAGACAGCTGCCCTGCTGCTGGATTTCTTGATGTAAATTTAGTGAGGTGCTGCTGTAACCTGAGTGCCCCGTGGTTTGGTCAGTTTAGTTAGGGATAACTGATTGTCCCTTGGAGCAGTATCTGGGGGTTGATCTCAGGGAACCCAGGCTTCTGGAGGTCTGATATTGGGGCTCTCTGCCCCAGTATACAAGTGGTAATCAGTGGCACATGAGCACTACTCTCATGTGTGCAGCAGGAGGCTAGAGTCTGGAGCCTGTGGATAACCAGAAACTTTTCTGGAGCTAGGTGTCCTGAGGTAGGGCCAGATATTTCCCCAACTTTGGGTTTTCTCCCAACAGGAAGACTCAGTCTGTGGTGTTTGACGTGGCATGTAGAATGCATAGGCAATTGCCAATGATGGTCCAAGCAGGTGACTGGGAAAGGAGCTGAGAACTTTTCCAAGAATGTTTCAATGTATGGTAGTTGTAGTGTGTGTGTGTGGGGGAGTTGGCTGAGTTCTCTAATCTGGGACCTGCTGTTTCCCTGCCTGTGGGGTTTTCTCCAGACAGGGAAACCCATCCTCTAGTGTCCTGGGGCACACAGTTCTGTGATGGAGAGTAGGGCATGCAGGGCTAGCAGCTGGAGACACACTTAGACATGACAGCTGTGCACCCACTGGTCTGCAGGACCTTTCCAGAGATAGACTGGGTGACCTGAGGTCAGTCCTGCTTTCTTCTTCCCTGTTTCTTTTCTAGACTGGGGCTCCCAGTCTCTGGTGCCCTGGAGAACATAATTTACTCTGGAAAGGTTATCAGGACACAAAGGTGTATCCTGCACCCCAGGATATCTTCTGGGTTCTCGCTGAGTGACCTGAGAGTGGACCTGACTGACACCCACACCGTGGAGTTTCCTCTCACCTGGGAAACAGGATCACTGTTGCTTTAGGGCCCAGAGATCAGTCTTTTAGTTGCTGTACCAACATTGCTGCCCTACTCCTCAGACCCAATGTCCTCCTGGCACCGCCATCTTAAATTCCCCCCTTCTTCATCCCTTTCAATTAATTTTGGTTGAAAGTCTATTTTATTAGATATTAGAATATCTACTCCTGCTTGCTTCTTGGGTTCATTTGCTTGAAAACCTTATTCCTGCTGCAACATCCCAGGGACTTTCCCAGAGAATAGCTGGGTGCTCTGAGGTTGGACCCGATTGTTTCCCTCATCATTGGTTTTCTTACATTTGAAACACAGTCAGTTGGGACCCACAGATCCAACTATTGGACGCCATACAGTCTCTGCTACCCAGCTTATCAGAAACAGTATGCAATCAGCCCAACCATCTGGGATCTATATTTTTAATTTTTACTGAATATGAGTATTTTGATTGTATGCATGAATGTGCACCTCTTGTGTGCCTAATCCTCACAGTAGTCTGAAGATGTCTTCAGAACTCATGAACTTATAGCAATTGATAGTAGTGGGTCGCAGGTAATCACTGACAATTGAGCCCAATTATTTGAAAGAGCAGCAAGAACTCCTCACTGCTGAGCCATCTGTCCTGTTTTATGTTGCTTATTTATGATCAGCATTTACATTGTTAATATTTTCATCTTTCTCTTTTTAGCTGTTTAAACACGCATTCCCTTTTAGTAAGATATCATTGAAGTTACAGTTTAAGTTGGGACAGTGCAGATTTCTGGAGAATAAATATACAACAGGAGTGAATGTATAATTCCTTGTAGAAGCTTCAGTAAAGACCTCTGAGTTCTTTCAATATTTTGTGTTTGTTTGATTGACTTTAAGAGGAGGCTCTGTCTTACTATATAGGTCTGGCTGTTCTAGAACTCTTTGAATAGATAATGCTGACATCCAGTTCAATAAGATACACCTGTGTCTGCCTCCTGAGTGATGGAATTGAAGGCATGACAGAATACACCCCGCTTGTCCACCATTTTTTGTAGTTAGTAACTGTTAATAAATTTCTCTGATCTGTACTTAGTATTGTTCATCTGTTAATTTCTCTCTCTCTGTGTCTCTGTCTCTATGTCTCTGTCTCTCTATTTCACACTCTTCTCTCTGTTTGTCTTTGTCCACATTAATTGCCATGTCTATTCCAAAGCTATATCCTCTTCAAAAAGTTCAGATATGATACAGTTAAAACTTGTTATTCCGTTTTCTTCTAAAATGACTTAGTGATAACATTAACACTTCTTTTTTAATAGAAAAGTTTTAATCTTTATTTTTAATCTATAGGCTACATTATTTAGTAAGGAGGATATACAAAACAATAATCAAAGAATAATCATGTGTTCTATTCCTTTTCTTTTGTCTGGTCACTCAGAAATATGGTGTTATTGGCTATGATTATTGTTGCTTGCCACTCACATTATTTTTATCCATGTATTCACTGTAGTCCACTTTCCCTTCCACAAATATATGAGCCCCCCTCTTCACATACTGATATGCCACATCCCTGAGAACTGGTCAAAACATAATATTCAGTACCATGTTGTCTTTTGACTGATGTTACCCATCTGTTCAGTGTCCCCTGATGAACACATCTCATTTGTTGCTATATAAAATATCATGACTGTATTTTGTCCTTCCACTTGTATCATGACAGGGTCGTGACCTACTCACGCAAGTAACTGAAGATGATTCATAGATTGCTCAAGAACCCAAGTAATGGCTACTTTATATTCATGTCTTACAAACTGATGAAACACAGGTTTTTGAAGCACACCTTTGGTTTTTTTTTTCAATCTAACCTTTTGGCTTTTTCATCTCCCCTACTTCACATCACACACAGCACCCAACTGTATAACATTTGCACTTCTGTGTCAGAAAATAAATTGCAGAAGCAGTAGAATTATATGATTATATTGACAATGACGTATAAATTATATTGTTGCCACTGTTTCTGTTGTACAAATGTATGGCATATTTTAGAATTCGGTGACCTTCAATGATGTGCATGTGAAATTCAGCCAAGAAGAGTGGGCCTTGCTGGAACCTTCCCAGAAGCAACTCTACAAAGATGTGATGCTAGAGACCTGTGAAAACCTCACTGCTATAGGTAAGACTGCAATTTTTCTTTCACTTTTAAAATAAAGAGACGACTTTTACTTTGTTATTGATCCTCTTCTGTAATTCCAATTGAGAATGAGGAGGAATGAGGTAAATAAATCAGGCATGGTTCTCAGGGTCACAGAAGATAGTGATTTAAGTTTTGCCTTAATAATAACATGATATTTCCAATAATATATATTTTCTCGTACTATATTTTAGGCTACAATTGGGATGACCATAATATTGAAGAACAGTTTCAAAGTTCTACAAGTAATAAAAGGTAACTTTATGTGCATGTTGACACAAATATAAATCTTAAATTTTAATGTCCTGGAAGTCTGGTGTTTTTTGTTTGTTTGTTTGTTTGTTTATTGGCTGCTTTTTATTTTCTGTTTTTGAAATAGATTTGTTTCTGGGTATCTGTGACTTTCTTAGACTTGCTTGTTAGACCAGCCTGACCTCAAAATCACACAGATCTGCCTGCTTCTGCCTCCACAAGTGCTGGAATTGAAGGCATGTACCAGCACACATGGCTGTGTCCTGGAAGTTTTAAAGAAAAGCAACAGTGTAAAAACAGCACTGCTTTAAGTGTACTGATGATCATTAAAATCTCATAATTCCATGTACTTCAATGTCAGGTATCTTATTTGTGTTTACAAGACACTCCCCTAAGATAGAAGAAAATAAAATAATATTGTAACAAAAATACCATTTGAATCGTATGGACATTACAGCTACTGACTTGAACTGCCAATCTGTTTATTCTCATTCTATCTACTCGGATATTGTAAGAGGTATACACACTGAATTGGTGATCAGTATGTGTCCAAAACCTTCTAATAAGCAAAAAAATTCATAGTAGAACCAGTGTTACTCATTTTCGTGCAGTAACATTGTAAAGTTTAGTGAAAGGAACAGCTTATGAGAATCAAGAATATTGTTGTGGAGAAACCTTAATCCCTATATGACATGTCTATGATGAACAAAAAAACAAACTGTGTTAATTCAATGTGGGAATCTTTATTATTTTTGTAAATTAAACTGATATATCATATGTTTCTAAGACACATGAGCATAGGGATATTGAAAGAAACAGTGTCCCTCTCTTTCTCCAAGAACAATTGATTTGGTAGTAGTCCCCACTGTGAGTAATTTTTCTGAATGTGATAAATGGTTACTGTTAATTTGTTTTGCAACTTCACTGAGAATTCATCAGCAAACTCATATTGCTGAAAATTCCTATGAATACTAGGATTTTGGAAATTCTGCTTGTCTTAGCTCACTTTGTAAATAAAGTAGCATGCATACAGTACAAAAATTTGTGAATGGAATTGCTGTGGTAAAACTCTGAATACTTACAATACTCTTCATATATAGGAGAAAATCTCTTATAGAAAAATGATGCTATAAAAGTGATCCACATAACAAATGCTCTTACCACCACAGGGATCTTCAAAAATACCCATAATGAAGGGGAATACCATGAATGTAAATAAAGTGATAAAACTTTAAAATGTTATTCTTCTTTACCATTAGATCAAATTATGAAATTAACTCAATGACTGGCTCTTTGGTCTCCCTACCCCCGAAGGGAGGAGCAGTCCTGTTAGGCCACAGAGGAGGGCTTTGCAGCCAGTACTGAAGATACCTGATAAAACAGGATCAGATGAATGGGGAGAAGGTCACCCCTATCAGTGGACTTGGAAAGGGGCACGGTGGAGATGAGAGAGGGAGGGAGGAACTGGGAGGGAATGAGGGATCGGGACACGGCTGGGATACAGAGTTAATAAAATGTAACTGATAAAAAAAATAAAAAAAGAAACTCATGAAAAAAAAGAAATTAATTCATATAGATAAATATATTTATTAGTGTAATGAAATGACTGGGGTAAATCTTTCACATGTGCCAATTTTCTTTGCAGGCTTGAAAGCAGTCATACTGGAGAGAAACCCTTTAAATGCACTCTATGTGGTAAAGCCTTCCCCTATATCACTGTTCTCCTATGGCATAAAAGAACACATACTGGAGAGAAACCTTATGAATGTAACCAGTGTGGTAAAGCCTTTGCAGAAAACAGTCATCTCTTAAGCCATAAAAGAACACACACTGGAGAGAAACCTTATGAATGTAACCAGTGTGGCAAAGCCTTTGCACAAAACAGTCATCTCATAAGCCATAAAAGAACACACACTGGAGAGAAACCTTATGAATGTAATGAGTGTGGCAAAGCCTTTGCAGAAAACGGTCATCTCATAAGCCATAAAAGAACACACACTGGAGAGAAACCTTATGAATGTAACCAGTGTGGTAAAGCCTATGCACGAAACAGTACTCTCTTAAGCCATAAAAGAACACACACTGGAGAGAAACCTTATGAATGTAACCAGTGTGGTAAAGCCTATGCACGAAACAGTACTCTCTTAAGCCATAAAAGAACACACACTGGAGAGAAACCTTATGAATGTAACCAGTGTAGTAAAGCCTTTGCACAAAACAGTACTCTCTTAAGCCATAAAAGAACACACACTGGAGAGAAACCTTATGAATGTAACCAGTGTGGTAAAGCCTTTGCACAAAACAGTACTCTCTTAAGCCATAAAAGAACACACACTGGAGAGAAACCTTATGAATGTAACCAGTGTGGTAAAGCCTTTGCAGAAAACAGTCATCTCTTAAGCCATAAAAGAACACACACTGGAGAGAAACCTTATGAATGTAATGAGTGTGGCAAAGCCTTTGCAGGAAACAGTCATCTCTTAAGCCATAAAAGAACACACACTGGTGAGAAACCTTATGAATGTAATGAGTGTGGCAAAGCCTTTGCAGGAAACAGTACTCTCTTACGCCATAAAAGAACACACACTGGAGAGAAACCTTATGAATGTAACCAGTGTGGTAAAGCCTTTGCACAAAACAGTAATCTCATAAGAAATAAAAGAACGCATACTGGAAAGAAACTTTATGAATATACCCAACGTGATAAAGCCTTTGCACAGCAGAGTAGTCTCCGAAAACAGGAAAAGACACACAGTGAAGAGAAGCCTGGTGAGGGTAATTAGTGTGATAAAGCCTTTGCATGTAACAATCATCTCCTAAGACAACAACACATTCTGGAGGGAAACTATATGAATATAACTATGTGGCAAAGCCTTTGCACATAACATCTCCTAATACATAAAATAACACTTACTGGAAAAATGTCTGACTGTAACCAATGTGAAAAAACTTTTGGACTTCAGAATAATCTCCACACTCATGAAAGAAATCCTAATGGACCGAAAGCCTGTGAGTGCTTTTTACATGGTGAAACCATTCCACATTTGTATAATCTTCATCATCATGAAAGGATTCATAATGGAGGAAAACCTTATGAATGTATTAAAATGGTGAGGCCTTGCACAAATCTAGAGTCATCATCATAATAAAAGTATCCTTACTGGAGAGGAATTCTGTGACTATAAGCAATGTAGAAATGCCTTTGTGTACTTTGGTCCACTGAGATCCAACAGAACTGTAAAACTAGCTCAATGGAAATGACCTCCCTTTTCTAAAGGGGAAAGGGAATAGGGTTGGAATAGGAATGGAGGGTAGTACTGGGGCAGAGAAGGGAGGGGGACTACGATTGGAATTTAAAGTAAATAAACTTATTTTTAAAAAGAATACAATGAATGGTGAATATCAATTACATGAAAAAGCATTATAAAATGTGTTTAGGGAAGACTTATTGATAAAACTGATTCTCAACATTTACTATTTTCAATTGCCTCACTTTTGACAAGAAAAGTTTAGTCCAATGTGTGAATATGTAGGGAATGGTGAACTAACACTAGCTAGGAAGTTCTCTGAGAGTAACACAACAGTGGTAGCCTGTAGAAGTTTCTTTGTGTACACATACTTATTGTTCCAGGGGTTCTATTGAAAACCATCACAACCCAGACTGAATTTTGAGATGTGAGGGAGGAGGCTTTCTCTTCCATGTATGACCCTGCTGCTGGCCTAGTTGTGTAACCTTGGCAAGGATGAGTTTTCTGTGCCTGACTTCAACTGGGGAGTGTCTTTAGACATAGATGCAACTAGCCAAATTTGATAGATGGCCTTTGACACAGATCCCTGATAACTCTTCTCTCCCTTCAAATATAGGATAATTAGGTTCTGTGTTCTTGTTCATATGATAAGAATGTGCTGTTTAATGTAAATCAAACATCCTTGAAGTGCCTAGTTTTAAACAATTATCTACACCTATCCTTGGAGCATCCCAGTCACTACCCAAGGCGTAGATAGCCTCTGTTTTCTGGAATTAAAGTTGAACTTACTTTCTGAGGTCGATCCCAGTGTGTCTGATCACTGTTATGCTTGTGGGTCTTCCAAGCTTTATACCTCATCTTCTGGCCCTCCTTCCTTCCTGGGCTGGTAGGAAACAGCCTCCAAGCAGGCTTTTCTCTGAAATGCTTGTGATAAAATGTTTCACACATCATAGCATTTCAAATTTCACATGTTTCTGGATATGAGATGCTAAAACACTGTCTTGGGGGTGGAACTCTTTAAAATGAGTTATACCTGGTGTTGATTTCACAGTAAGCTTGCAGGCAAGCTTCATGGTATGAATTCTTCTGAGGTGAGCACAGTGGCCTATGGAGAAGAAATAAGAGCAGAAATTTTATTTCCCTGTTTTTCATAGCTGAAAAGTGTTCCAATAAAGTATGGGAGGATTGCAGATCATGGGAACTCCCATTTTGAATGGACTAGGGACAGGGATTGTGGGTAACACAGAGGGAGGATGGGACCAGTAAGAGTTGAGGGAGTGACCTTCAATCAGCATATATAATAAATAAATTGTGAAAAATAAAAACAATTAGCAAAATAAAAAAATAGTAAGTAAAACAAAACAAAAGAGCAAAAATTTGAGTTTAGTTTGGGTAACTGCCCTCCCTCAAAGAGAATAAGGAAGATCTATAGATAGAAAAGAAAAACAGAATCTTTGTCTTTATCACCTTTCTTCCCTGTGGGCTCACTTGAAGATTACTATCCAATGGAGACCATGCTTCTCTCTCTGAAATTTATGTTACCATAGAAGTAGGATTCAAACCTGGAACTAATGGCAGAGGTTCCTAGTTAACATATCAAATCAAATCTACCTGCCATTTTCTCCCAGCAATCTTTAACTCCTTCCATATTGTCTAGTCCTCCAGGCTAGTACAGCCCATGCAATATCCTGATTCTTCTTCCCATGGCCTGAGCTAACCACACTCCCCACTCAACCATATATAGGCAAACTATTTTGGCTACCTGGTCCTGTCAAAAGCCATGCAGGAGCAACAGCAGAACAGCTGTAGAATTCATGGAATGTGGCTCCCCTGTTAGCATAGTCATGATGAGTTTGTCTTGGCATAGCATAATCCCAAGAACTGCTTTTCCTGAGGACTTTGTGCTCTTATGTAGCATATCCCTTCTTGTTGCCCTTATGATGTCCACATACCTTATAACATGACTTGTATGAAAACTCTAAGAAGGCTTCTATCTCATCACTGGGCAATATGATTGGCATTTAAAATTAACAATGCTTGATCTCTTTTCACATGTTTATTGGAGCAGATTAATGAATTAACCACTGTCCTTGAAAGGATCCATAGATATAGATTGTTAGCAATGACCATTATACTTAGAAACAATTTGGAAAAATAGATCGTTTAACAAGGTCAGGGAAGATGTTTTTGCTAATGGTTCTGATGTAAAAAATCTTAGAGAACAATTTAAAGTTAAGAAAAGTACACTATTAATAGTAAAGCCGTGGATGTTTTAAGGTTGATGAGCTGAAACAATAGCCCAAGGTAGCATTGGCTGTCTGGACTCCATCAAACTGCATCTAAAACTGAGACAGCAGTTAATTCCCCTATATTGGTTTTTCCCCTCAGCTTCTTGATGTGATTTAATAAAAATGATTAGTGAGTAGATGCACACCCCTTTAAGATTTAAAGTACAGTTGCCAATACCATGCCATTTTTTATTACTGTTGCCCTATAGTACTACTTGAGATCTTGGATGAAGATACCTCCAGAAAATATTTATTGTGCAGGCATTTTTTTAAAATCAATTCTGGGTTTTTTGTTTTTCCATATGAAACTGAGAATTGTTCTTTCAAGGTCTGTAATGAGTTGTGCTGGTATTTTGATTGGAATTGCATTGAGTCTTTAGATTTCTTTTGGTAGAGTGGCCATTTTTACTATGTTAATCCTCCAATCCTGGAGTATGGGAGATCTTCTGATATCTTCCTTTTTTTCATACAAGTCATTCTCTTGCTTGATTAGAGTCACACCAAGGTACTTTATGTTATTTGTGGCTTTTGTAAAGGGGTTTTGTTTCCCTAATTTCTTTCTGATCCCATTTGTCTTTTGTATAAAGGAGGGCTTCAGAATTTTTAAATTTAATTCTGTATCCAGTCATTTTGCTGAAGTTGTTTATCAGCTGTAGGAGTTCCCTGGTTGAATTTTTTAGTGTTATATCACATCATCTGCAACACAAGCTGGACTGGATGTGGAGAAAAGGGAACCCTTCTCCATTGCTGGTGGGAATATAAACTTGTACAACCACTTTGGGAATCAATCTGGTGCTTTATCAGAAAATTATGAATAGTGCTACTAGAATATTCAGTTATACCAACTCTGGGCATATATTAAGAAGATTATCAACCATACAACAAGGACATTTGCTCAACTCTACTCATAACAGCTTTATTGACAATAGCCAGAATCTGGAAACAACTTAGATGTCCCCAAACAGAGGAATAGACACAGAAATTGTGGCACATTTATACAATGCAATATATTCAGCAATTAAAAACAAGGAAATTAGCAGGCAAATGGATGCAACTAGAAAAGACCACCCTCTCTGAGTGAGGTATCCAGAAGCAGAAAGACACTTATGGTATATACTCACTTATATGTGCATATTAGTCATATAATATAGGATTAAAATACTAAAATCTATAGTCGTAAAGGACATAAACAACAGGAAGAACCCTAGGGAAGATGCTTAATCCTCATTTAGAAGGGAAAATGGGATAGACATCAGTAATGAGAGGAGACATGGAACAGGGCAGGAACCTACCACAGAGGGCCTCTCAAAGAATCTACCTAGCAGGGTATTGAAGCAGATGGTTAGACTCATAGCCAAACTTTGGGCAGAGAGCATGGAATAATATGGAAGATTCAGGAGACAGAAAGACATGGATGGGAGAGGCCTTCCACAAGGAGGCCAATTGAGCCAAAAAATATGGGCCCTGGAGGTCAGTCCTGTTCCAACCAAGGACCATGCATGAAGAACACCTAGAACCCCTGCTCAGATGTAGCTCATAAGTATCTCAGTTTCCATGTGAGTTCCCTATTAAGGGTAACAGCATCTGTCTCTGACATGAACTCAGTGGCAGGCTACTTGATCAACTACTCCTGGAAGGTGCAGCCTTGCCAGGCCACAGAGGAAGAAGGTGCAGCCATTCTTGGTAAGACTTGAGAAGATAGTAGGAAAGGAAGACTTCCCCTTTCATTGGACTAGGAGAGGGGTATAGGAGTAGAAGAGGGAGGTAGTTTGTAACTGGTGGAAGATGAAGGAGGGGCTTACAGCTAGAAAACAAAGTGAATAAACTGTAATAATAAAAAAGAAAAAAAATGAGGTGTTTTTTTTTTTTTTCCTGAGATGGCTGGACTCAGGCAACTGTCTCTTAAAAACAACTAGAAAGAATAGTATTTCATCTCTACTCATTTTCCTGTAATACTATATATAATAAATACCCTTGGTAAAATTCAGTGGTTTGTCATATATTCCTAGTATTATAATATTGTAAAATATTTTACAAATCAAAATTTGATGTTAAGTGTGTAAAAATAGTTTATGAAAAAGTGGCTTTAATTTTCAAAGGAGCAAAGAATGATTACTCAAAACTCTGGAGGGTGAAAATTGAAGGAAAATCGATGGAAGAATAAATAATATATAAATTAATTAATATCTCTTACACAGTAATTATAACATTTAGGTTATTGAGATTTAAAAAAACATACACAGAATATTTCTCAAGTAAACAATGTAAGCTATTATTAATAGCTGTTATGCATGCACCCTGAGGTATTTCTTTATATTATTCCTCTTGTCACTGAAATGTGTTCTTTGACAAGTCATGCCACTACACCCTGATGTTCAGGCTCTAATACTAACTATTCAATTCTTATTTCAGAGCACTGACTGCTTTTAGCCCAATTAGGACTGAAGTCAAACAATGTTTGATTTCTGTTTCTAGCTCAGGTCATAACTTTTGATGATACATTTTGAGTTCATCCACAAATTCAAAGTAAAATGATTGCCTTTCTTGAAATGTTAAATGTTTTCTCTTGCTCTTGCACACACACACACACACATGATACATGTAATAGCAGTTATTGGCAACAAAAGACTTGAAATTGAAAGAGCCAAAAGAGGGCTATATGAGAGATTTTGTAGGGAAGACAGAAACAAGAAATAATGTGATTATGTTAAAAAGGGATTTCAATTATAAAGAAAGATGGAAAGTCTTAGAGTAACTCCCCATTCACTAATGAAAATAAAAGATAACAATTTTTAGGATATATAAGGATTATAGTAAGGGCTGTTGTTGGAGCACATAGCTAAAAGAACCATATCATCATGTCAACTTGAAGCATGCAACTTCTCAAATCCATTGGACATCCAAAGGAAGTAATGCTCATAACACCCTCAGAAATTATAGTTCAATTTTTGTAGCATTTATAACAGATCATTGTAGCATTTCCCTTGGAACTTCACCAACAATAAACTGTCCAAACTTTCAAAAAAAACTCAAAAAACCAAAGTACATGTTTCCATGAATATAAAAAAATGAATAATATTATATTTTGCACTCATGTGATTCAGGACAATCAAGTCCATTCTATCTTAGCACATGGTAAGCTGTGCTTCAGTAAACATGAGTCTAGATGTATGCTGAACCAGCCCAAGTCACCTGTTTCTTATGGATATCGGTGCAACTCTTCATTCAGTGTGTACAGTACATACTCTTTTAAATTGACTCAAGAATTTTAGGTATTTATGTGAACTGTATAAGATAAAGTTCCCCTAAACTTTTTTGGTCCACTTTCTTCTACTGTCTCCTTCCATCATCTACACAGAGATGCTGTCCAACCTGGATGATAAAGAGTGTTCAGTAGACGCAGCAGAAGAATGGATATTGTTGTCTAGTCCATTCTGTTAGTTCCTGTCTTTCTATTGGAGAATTGAACATCCAAGTTGAGAGATTTCAATGAGCAATGTTTATTATTTCCCTTTATTTTGTAGTTATGGTGTGGGGTTTTTGCCTCCTAATTTGATGCTTGAGATTATTCATTCTTTCTCTCTTGAGAGATCAGGAGTTATTCTAAAGAGCCTGAATTTATATGCAACCTAGTATTATCAACTTGAAACTTTTAATATCCCTTCTTTGTTTAATATAATTTCTTTACATTTAATGCTTTAATTTTATGTGCTGAACACAATTTCTTTTCTGGTACACTTTAATTGTTGTTCTATATACTTTTTATAGGCTACCCTTTCTTCATTAGGTTAAGGATACATTCTTCTATTATTTGGCTGAAAATATTTTCTAGGATTTTGACGTGAGTTTTTTCTTCTTTTTCTATTTCTATTATTCATAAATTACTTTTTCGCACTTTTCAGATTTTCTGGTTCTTTTGTGCATGGCTATTTAACATTTCTTTTGACACAATTGTTGTTCTTCTTTTACTTCTTCTTCTTCATCATCTTCTCATCCTTCTCCTCTTACTGCTTCTCTTTTCTTTCTCCAACTCCTCCTTCTTTATTCTTTCTCTTCATCCTCCTCCTTCTCCTTTTTTTTCTTTTAAAAATAGTCACTTTACTTACATATTCATCCGAATTAAAGTTTTCCCTTCCTATAATCCTGGAAACTCTTTCCTATCTCCTCTTCTATCCTGTCTAAATTCTCCCTCATATTAAAAAGGGAGGGCTATAATGTATAATAAGAAAATAAAATAGCAAAAAGATAAAAGTAAGCACATCCGAGTAGGAAAAGAAAAAGAAAAAGAGCCCAAGTTGGGAAATGATGCAGACTTGTTCATACATGCAGGAATCTCATAGAATATTAAACTTGAAGCAATGGTATACACACAGAGGACATGTAGCTTTACAAATAGAAAAAAAAAATCTTCAGCAAATTAAAATGAGAACTATGATAAAAAAATTTAAATGCATGCCAGAATTCTAGGACATGGTAATCCAAACTTGCCAGTGAGGGAAATTTTTGGCCATCTACCTATTGGAATGTACTCTTAAAAATACAATTAAGAGTAGTCCCTTGGATAAAATGAGTGTCCCTTGGAGAAAACTACATTTTCATTTGCAAGCACTTATCAATTAGAGATAGGGCTAGGGACAGAACACTAAAGGCCTAGTGCATGCTGCCTCAGTCTCTCACAGTTTATCTATTCTTCAGTCTTCTTAATTTATAGTGCTTTGTTCTTTGATATCCTCTTTCTTTTCTGGCTCTTACACTCTTCTGGCTGAATTACTTAAGAGCCTGATGGGCATATTCTGAGGTCTCTCACTGACTGTCTATTTTCTCTATGGGTCTCTGATTTTGTCTCCATCAGATGCAGGATGACATTTTTTGATGATGGCTGAACAAGATACTGGTCTATGAGTATAGCAGAATGGTGTCAATGGTCATTTTATTACTTTTAGTAGAATGCAGTATTTGCTTTTCCCCCAGAACCATGGGCTGTGTAATTTCTATTTCTTGATCAATAAACCAGTGTCAGGTGTGGACTCCATCATGTGAAGTGGGCCTTAAGTCAAACTATAGATTGGTTTTTACTCCTACAACTCTTGCACTAATATGTCTTACACGTAGAAAATTGTTATAGTTCAAAAGTTTGGTAGCTGGGTTAGTGTTTATGTTTATCCTCTTGTAGTTGCAGAGTACTTCCCATATCAAAGTTGATAGAATGTAAGTGTGAAGATTCTATGTAGGCACAAGCTCTATTTATCTATGTTTCATGTAACTGTAAGTGTTGTCTCCAGCAATAGGGCATTGCAGTCAATTGTGGAAAGCTCCCTATCGTCTTGGCAAAAGCCTGTATTATTTTGGCATTACAATCACACTACTTTGGCCAATACCTCAGTTAAATATAAACCATTACCAGTACTGGATGCGTAATTTAATGACAAGAGATTTCCAGTTGGTACTTTGTTCTTGTGTGGTGATTTCATTTATATTGGCTTCTTATATGTATATATTTTAGAAAGTTTCTATTGCATTAGGTTTCCACTGTGTCAAACAAATGACCCTTAATTTTACTTTTCTTTTCTCATGTTACCTTTTCATTGCCCTCTTCCTTTCCCAATCCCCCTCAATTCTATCTTTTTAGCCCACCTTCCACTTGTACCAAGTATTTTATTTCCTTTCCTATGGAGAAATCTCTGCCTCCCCTAAGCTCCAGTTCTTAATCTGTATGTATCCCCTACAGTATTATGTTCAGTTGCTTGCTTATCATACATCTTGCAACTAATATATATGTAAAACAAATACATACCCTATTTCTCTTTTGGGGTCTAGGTTCTCTCACTCTCAGTTACCTGAAAATGTGCATTTACTTTCATGTTCCATGATTTCATTTTTTAAATATGTGAGTAATAGTTGATTATGTAAATGCACTAGTACTATAACAAAAAATAGAAATACACACTGGAAAGCTAGAAATACACACTGGAAAAACAGATAAAATCTTCATAAATGGTACTGACCAAACTAGATGTATATATGTAGAAACATAGAAATAGGAGCTTATTTTCACATAAAGTCACCTCAAATGGATTAAAACCTCACCAAAGTTCATATACAGTTAAAGCCATGAAGTCAGCACAGCTATTTGACAAAGATCCAGAACAGCTGAGCTGCATGTTACAATATGCAGCTCATGCTATCTTTCAGGCTTGCTCTTGATCTCCACTTGCCTCATGCTTGGAGGGCTTTCAGTACTTGTACAACCTGGGGAAAAAAATGGAAAAATTTTTAATGAATCATTTATGTCTTCACTCTGTTGTACTGCTTCTAAGCTTCACCACAAAAATCCTGAGCATACTGCCCCTCTCATTTTTAGGGGAAATATCAATTATCTGGCCCTACATGAATGTCTTTATGGATGAATATCAATAATCTGGCCCTGCATGAATGTGGAAGTTGTAACTCACATAAAAATGGCAGATAACTACTTATGAGACTTCAGCTCCAAGATAGTCTTGCAAAATCTACCCCTGTGCTTCCTCAAGAAGAAAATAATCAGAACATACTCTTAAAAAGGCAAACAAAGTTTGTAGTGCTAGGAGAGTTGATAGTATTTGAGATTAAATACCTAGTACTGCTGTATTCTCAGGTGATTACTTGGCATATAAGATTAGGAGCTACATATGGTATGCCCCTCAATGACTTTATGGAGCTGTAAATGAATGGCTGGAGACATCTTCACCTGAAACTAGGATCTATAATGAAGGACAAAGAATGTTTTGTAAAAATGATTTTAAAAGTGAGGTATTATGACCTCCTTTTCCTAGAAATATCAGCTTTCACAGTATCACTGTGGTGTTGTATGACCAAAATAATGAAAGAATATTTAGATTTAGCACATAAATAAATTATACAAAGATATGAGGTATAGACATTGCATTATGCCAGGAACTGAATAGTAACTGTTGCTGCTTTAGCCTAAATTGTTTTTCTTGAGGCTGTCCATTAAAATTTGATAATATACTTCTTGGGACAAAGCAATATGTCCAAGCCTGCTTAAAGATTTTCTATCTATTGCCATTGAATCTGAGAATGCTTCCAACCTGAGAATGGGCTTCCAGGCTGTGGCAAATATGCCTCCAGATTCTCAAAAAATATCAGATTAGGGGTTGATGAGGAAAAATGATAGCAAAAGATAAGGTTTATCAGTGATGACTAAATGTATGACCAAGAGACAGTTAAAACACTTGTTTGGGAACAAAAAAAAAAAAAGATATGATCTATGTTTTAGAACAATCTGAAGCTATCTTTTATTATTAAGTTCTGTCTAAATAAAGAAGCACTCTGACTGCCAGTCAGACAAGACTCTCAGTTTCTTTGGACAACCATGTCTGACTCATTTCTGCCCTACCTTATCCTTCCCTCCTCTCTGGATACTATCAATTGCTGGGGCTGGTCCCCAGTCTTTCGCCACACTCTTTCTTTTCTTTCACACTAGGGTGAATACTCACAACTGAAGATCTAGGGCTATATGCTTCAGAGTAGATAGGACATGTGAAATCTGTTTTCTGGATTTGAGTTACCTAAATCAACATCGTCATTTATATTTCTATCTACTTATGTGTGTACCATTTCACTTATCTATATCAGTTGAAGGATATTTAGGTGTTCTCTTTTGGTACCTATTGTGAACAGATTAGCAATGAGTATAGTTGAGAAAATATTTTTGAAGGAGGATGTTGAGTCCATTGTGCATATGTCAAAGAAAGTTATAAGTGGTTCATATGGTAGATTTATTTTCATCATTTTGAGAATTCTGCACACTGATTTCCACTGTGGATGTACAATTTTGATATAGATATACACTTTATATAAACTTACTAAAAGTAGGGATAAATAATTTCATTTGAAGACACTAAGGTATTTTATTGTAGTCTGGTTATTGGACTTAATGATGGGTGAGTCAGGGTGCTTGAGAAAGATCCCCAAAACTATAGCTGTGCTGAAAGATAAGCACAGAGCCATGCAGGCCAGGGCTGAGCACAGAGGATCCTCAAAGACAGGAAGGTCACTGCCATGGGCAGGTACTGCTTTCTCTCTAGGTTTGGGTACTCTTGAATTCAGCAAGGGATACATTCCTGCTAATCTGTGGGGATAAAGTAAATCAACATCTCATCTCCTACAAGTCACTCCATGTTCAGTCCATGAAGAAAGATTTCCAATAATATTGTATACATGCTATCACATTCTCTTTTATTATAGTGCCAAGAAGGACACTAAACATACATTATTTGTCATTTGAGGTATTGGTTGCTGAAGTTTTTTTTTTCTAGCTAGATCTATGATCAAAGATGGTGAGTATTTTTTGTGTATTTCTCAGTAAATTGTGTCTTATTTATGCTTCATTCTGTCACCCATGTTTATCATTAATTTTTACAATATATTCACCTTGTATCCCAATTGTAGCCCCCTCCCTCATCTACTCTATGTCCCACTATTCCTCCCCCCTCTTAGACCCTATCCTTCTCCTGTAGTCCTCTGATAGGGAAGGTCCTGTCAGTCCCTAGCCTATCAGTTTCCATTAAGACTCCCTGTTTCCTCTTCACCTGTGGGCTTACTAGTTGTCCCCACCAGTGAGAAGTGATCAGGAAGCAGGCAAATGAGTTCAGAGACCGTCTCTTCTCCCCTTACTAGGATTCCCATATGGAGACAGAGCTGTCTATGGGCTACATCTGAGCAGGGGGTCTAAGTACTCTCATGCTCTTTGGTTGATGCATCAGTCTCTGCAGGGCCCCAGGACTCAGATTTTTTTTTTTTTTTTTTTGCTTTGTTGATCTTCTTGTGTGACTCCTGACACCTTTAGGTCCTTCTATCTCCTACTTTTTCAATAAGACATTTTGTGCTCTATACAAAATTTTTCTGTGGGTCTCTCCATCTGCTTCAATCACCTGTTGAGTGGAGTCACTTAGTGTTCATCCATGGAAGGCTCCTATCCATCCATGTTCTCTCTCTTCTATGGGTTCTGGTGTCTATCCTGTTTTCTTTTCTGAATGAGAATTAAGCATCTTCCCTATGTTCCTCTTTGTACTTTAGCTTTTAAAAGTCTGTAGATTTTAGCATGTCCAATCTATATTGTATGGTTAATATCCACTTGTAAGTGAATATATACCATACATGTATTTCTGCTTCTGGAATACATCACTCAGGGTGATCTTTTTTTAGTTCCATTCATTTGTCTTCAAATTTCATGATTTTCTTGTTTTTAATACCTGAGTAGTATTTCCTTGTGTAAATGTACCACAATTTCTGTATCCATTCCCCCATTGAGGGACATCTAGTTTGATTCCAGATTCTGGCTATTATGAATAAAGCTGTTATTGTCATATTTAAGCACATGCCCTTGTTGTATGGTTGAGCATCTTTCTGATATATGCCTAGGAGTTGTTTAGCTGAGTCTTGGGGTAGCAGTATTCCCAGTTCTCTGAGAAAGTGCCAAACTGATTTCTGAAGCAGCTGTACAAGTTTGGATTCTCACCAGCAATGGAGCAGGGTTCTCCCTTCTGCACATCTACTCCAGCATGTATTGTCCCTTGAGTTTTTGATCTTAGCCATTTTGATGGGTGTGAGGTGGAATCTCAGAGTCCTTTTCAGATTTTTAAGGACGTTGAGCATTTTTAAAGTGTTTCTACACCGTTCAATATTCCTCTGTTGAGAATTTCTCTTTAGCTCTGTACCCAATTTTTAATTGGATTATTTGATTTCATGGGTTATTTATATATTTTGGATATTAGCCTTCTGTCAGATGTAGAGTTGGTGAAGATCCTTTCCCAGTCTGTAAGCCATCATTTTGTTCTGCTGACAGTGTCCTTTGCTTTAGAGAATCTTTTAAGCTTCATGAAATCCCATTTATTGATTGTTGATCTTAGAGCCTGTGCTTGAACTTGTCTTCTGTTCCAATGTGATCAAGCCTCTTCCTCACTTTTTTTAAATAACAGATTAAGAGTGTTAGTTTTATGTTGAGGTATTTGATCCACAAAGACTTTACTTTTGTGCAGGGTGATAAGTATGGATCTATTTCTATCTTTCTATATGTGGACATCCTGTTAGACAAGCACCATTGGTTGAAGATGTTCTTTTTTCCATTGAATGGTTTTGGCTTCTTTGTCAAAAATCGGGTGTTGTAGGTATGTGGGTTTATTTCTGGGTGTTTGATTCAATTCCACTGATCCACCAATATGTTTCTATGAAAGTACCACATCGTTTTTACTGTTTCTCTGTAGCACAGCTTGAGATCCAGGATGGAGATACCTCCAGAAGTTTTTTGTTGTACTGGATTCTTTTAACTATTCTGGCTTTTTTGTGTTTTATGTGATGTTGACAATTGTTCTTTCAAGGTCTGTAAACAATTGTGTTGGTATTTTGATGGGAATTGCATTGAATCTCTACATTTCTTTTGATAAGATGGCCATTTTGCTGTTATTCCTACTGATCCATGAGTATGGGGGATCATTCCATTTTATGCTATCTTCTTCAATTTCTTTCTTCAAAGACTTGAAGTTTTTTTATACAGATTTCTCACTTGCTTGGTTAGAGTCACACCAGTGCACTTTATGTTATTTGTGGCTATTGCAAGGTTGTTGTTGTTTTTTTCCTAATTTCTTTCTCAGCCCTCTTGTCTTTTATATACAAGAGGGTTTCAGATATTTTTTAGTAACTTTAAAATGTATCCAGCCACTTTGCTGAAGGTGTTTATCAGCTGTAGTAATTATCTGGTAGAATTTTTAGGGTCACTCATGTATACTTATCATATCATCTGTGAATAGTGATACTTTGACTTCTTCCTTTCTGCTTTGTATCCCCTTCATTTCCTTTAGTTGTTTTACTCCTCTAGCTAGAACTTCCAGTACTATGTTGAAGAGAAAGGAGAGAGTGAGCAAACTTGACTTGTCTCTGATTTCAGTGGGACTGATTTAAATTGCTTTCCATTTAGTTTGATGTTTGCTATAGGCTTGCTGTATATTATCTTTACTGTGTTTAGGTATGTGCCTTTTATCTCTGATATCTCCAAGACTTTAACCATCAAGTCTTGGTTATGGTTATAAAGTCATAAATCCAACTGAGCTTGGATATATGAAATTGTTTCAGCATCTATTGAGATGATCATGTGTTTTTTTTTCTTTTTCAGTTTGTTTATAGATTTCTGTATATTGTAGCTCCCCTGCATGCCTAGGATTGAAGCCTACTTTGTCATGGTAGATGAGATCTTTGATGTTTTCTTGGATTCATTCTGCGAGTATTTTATTGAGTGTTTTTGTTTCAATATTCATAAGAGAGAATGGTATGAAATTATCTTTCTTGGTGTATCCCTGACATTAGTTAGCTTTTGTGAGGTTTAGGTATCAAGGTGAATGTGGCCTCATCGAATGAGTTTGGTAATGCTCCTTCTTCTTCTGTTTCGTGAAATAGTTTGAAGAGTATTGACATTACCTCTTCTTTGAAGATCTGGTAGAATTCTGTGCTGAAACCATCAGGCTCTGGGCTTTGTTTGGCAGTAAGAATTTGATGACTGCTTATATTTCATTAGGGTATATAGGTCTATTAATTTAGTTACCTGATCCAGATTCAACTTTGATAAGTGTAATCTTGCAAGAAAATATTCCATTTCATTTAGGTTTTCAAATTTTTTGGCATATAGACTTTTAAGGTAAAACCTAATGATTCTTTGAATTTCCTCAGTGTCTGTAATTATACCACCTTTTATTTTCTGATTTTGCTGATTTGTATAGTGTCTCCCTGTGTTTTAGTTAGTTATGCTAAAGGTTTGTCTATCTTTGTCATTTTCTCCAAGAACCAGCTCTTGCTTTTGTTTATTCTTTGAATTGTTTTCTTTCTTTCTAATTTATTGATTTCTGCCTTAAGTTTGATTATTTCTAGCCATATACTCCTCTTGTATATGTCTGCTTCATTTTGACTAGGTCTTTCATTTGTGTTGTTATGGTGATTTGAGATGCCTCAGAATTCTTTATGAAGGCACTTAGTTCTATGAACTTTCCTCTTAGAATTACTTTCATTATGTCTCATTAGTTTGGGTAAGTTGTGCCTTCATTTTTGTTAAATTCTATAAAGTCTATTAGTTTATTTCTTCCATAATCCAGCTGTCATTGAGTAGAGTTCAGTTTCCATTTTTATGTAGGCTGATTACTATTTTTTTGTTATTATTGAGGACTAGTTTTATACCATGTTGTTCTATTATGATACAAGAGATTATATTGGTATAATGTTCTTTTATTTGGAATGTATACAATTTAACCTTGTTTATTCAAATGCTGATTTCTCTCCTCCATTGTCTGGTTTCAATCCAGATACTGCATTGTGATACTTTTACAAGCATCACCTGTGTCAAGTTTGCATAAACATGCCACCATTTGTTCTCTATATTGTCAGTTAAAACAACCAGCCAAATAATGAGCAATAGAGAGGATAGGGTGAGACATCCTGGTCCAGATTAGGAGGAAGAGGAAGGAGGCAGGAGAGGAGAAGAGGAGAATCTGAAGGAGAGGTCTTGGCACCACATGTAGAAATGAACTGGAACTAAGATATCACTAAAAGCCATATGATGGGTGAATCTGATTGGTAGGAAAGTGTGGGCTTAGAGGTTAAAGATGGAGTAACTGCTGGCCAGCATTGTGCTCTAGGTTAATTAAATGAATCCTAGTCTCTGTGTGGTGATTTGGCTATACAGCTGTTTAGGAATAACCACTGCTTAACTAAAAGATTAATCAACAGTAAATATTAATAATCTACAACAAATGGCACTCAACTAATCTAAGTATCCACACCCTTTAAATCCTACTTTAATTTAATTTGGTGGGGAAGAGGAATAAGCTCTCAGCGATACAACCCAAACTTTAAACCTAAAAGGTCCCAGATAAATTACTGGCTCTTTAAAAGAGACTCTTAAACATGCCTCAGAACAAAAGACAGCCTACTTTGGGCAGAACTGAGACTGAACAAAACTGGCTGCCACTACATTCTAACAGGATGAGAGAAACATTAAAAAAGACTTCTCAGAGCTTGGCTGATAATCTCTTCTATGGTTTTAAGACAGAAATAAAGGAAAGTTTAGAAATTATGACTATGGTTACATTCATAGTCTTCAATTTAACTTTTATAATTGACTTAGCCTTTTATGTCTTCTCAAAGGCAAAGCCTTTAGAAGAGATAGTGGAACAACACAAAGAACAAGTAGAACAATATGAAGAAAAAATGAAGTTTGGAAACAGGACATAAAATGAGATACAAAAACTTACAGAATATGATAAACAACAAGAAAAGAGGGCATAGGTTTTAGAAAAGATACTGGAAAACACAAAGAACAACTAGAACAATATAAAGAAAAAATTAAAAGTTAGAAGCAAGGCATAAAAGAAGACATTCAAGAGATTATTGAACAAAACAAACAACAGAGAGATAGGTGTGAAATATGGGTACTGACCTTAAAAGAAGAGTTTAGAATACTAAGTAAAGAAAATACTCAGGCAGACGCAAAACATAATAAAAAAGAAAGCCCAACAAAGGTGGTTAGAAAACAAATGTTAGCTTATTTAGTCAGTGTACAACAGAGACCAGCAGAAGATGATCACTCATAGGATTACCATGAGGTTGAATGGCACCCTGTGGAAGTGCTACACCTGAGGTGGATATTCAATTCCAAAGAGCTGAAACTTTATCTAAAGTGATACAAAGTGTTAGATGCCTTAAGTGTACAGGACCAGAAGGTCAAATAAGAAAACTAAGACTATATGTGGCTGAGATAGCCATAAGCTTATGGAGAAGAGATATGTTACAACAATGGAAGACCCAGATTAACATCCCCCCAAGTTCTGAGACAAGCCAAAAAAACAGGTAATACTACTGAAAAAGAAGCTATTTTTTTTTTAAAATGTCATCAAAAACAGTTTCAGACTGTCCAGGCTGTCCATAAACAATATACAACAGAGGCATTCTTTTCAACTGCCTGTTGGGAAGCCACTGCTAATAAAACCCCCAGAACCTTATCAAGGTAGTTGGCTGACCAACCTATTTGGATTGAACAATGGTCTATGAGTAAAGAAAAATTACTGGCACTAGAACAGTTAGTCCTGGAACAGCTGGAGGCTCAGCATATAGAGGAGTCCAACAGCCCTTGGAATTCTCCTGTATTTGTCATCAAAAAGAAATCTGGCCAATGGAGGATGTTAACAGATCTCAGAGCCGTTAACAAAATTATTCAGCCAATGAGATCGTTACAATCCAGAATCCCATTGCCTTCCTTGTTACCTAAGGAATGGCCTGTTATAGTGATTGATTTAAAGGATTGCTTTTTCACAATTCCTTTACAGGAGCATGATAGGGAAAGGTTTGCTTTCTCAGGACCCACTTTGAATAGAAGCTGTCCAATAAAGAGATATCACTCGGGTCTTACCACAGGGGATGTTGAACAGTCCTACTTTGTGCCAATATTTTGTACAACAACCGTTGGCGGTAATTCGTAAGCAGTTTCCTCAATCCATAATTTATCAGTATATAGATGCTATCTTATTAGCTGATTCAGATACAAAAACATTAGAAAATATTTTTGATGATATAAACAGAACTTTGTCTTGTTGGGGTTTAGAGATTGCTTCTGAAAGATTACAAAGAAGAGATTCTATTACCTAGGATACAAAATAGGTCTACAGAAAACTTGACCACCATAAAGTACAAATTAGAAGAACCCAATTAAAAACTCTTAATGATTTTCAAAAATTGCTGTGAGATATTAACTGGCTATAGCCTACCTTCGGTTTAGCTACTCAAGAGCTAAGTAACTTATTTCAAACCTTACAGGATGATAAGGATTTTAGAAGTCGAAGAAAGTTATCAACTGAAGATGAAAATGAATTGGCTCTGGTAGAAAGGAAATTACAGATGCATATATAGACCATATTGATCCAAAGAGGGCCTGTATTTTGGTTATCTTGCTTTTCACTCATTAGAATGGATATTTTTGGCACACAAACAAAATAAAAACTTAAAAACTGAATCCTTATGATTCAGTTCAAAAATCAAAATTATATACAATTCTCTTGGTGTTATCAAATTTTCAAGAATCTCTTAATATAGTCACTGACTGACAATATGCAGAAAGAGTTTTTCTGCACATAGAAACTGCTGAGCTAATTCAGGATAATTTGGATTTAACGTCACTGTTTCTTCAATTAAAACGAGTAATCAGAAATAGAAATAATACACTGTATATAACGTAGATCAGATCTGATATGGGTCCACAAGGCCCTCTCGCACAAGACAATGATGAAATTGATCAACTATTGATAGGAAGCGTGTTAGAGGCCTCAGAATTTCATGAAAACACCATGTTAACAGCAAAGGTTTCAAAAGAGAGTTTTCTATCACTTGGCAACAAGCCAAAGAAATTGTGTGAAAATGTCCCACTTGTTCATTATATAAATAAACTTCACTAACTGCAGGAAGTAACCCTATCTTTATTTAAAGAAATGAAATTTGGTAAATCATGTGTTTTATTTTATAGAGTTTGGTAAGCTGAAATATGTGCACCAAACTATAGACACATGTTCAGGGTTCTAATGAGCAAAAGCCATAAGTTCTGAGAAGGCTGATTCAGTTATTATGTATTTATTAGAGGTGATGGAAGTTATGGTTATTCCTACACAAATTAAGACTGATAATACTACATTATATGTCTCTAATAAAATGGAAAGATTTTTTTTTACATATTTTAAGATAAAACATGTTACAGGTATACCTCACAATTCTGCCAGTCAAGCAGTCATTGAAAAATCGAATCATACTTTAAGGGACATGCTTAACAGAGAAGGTTATTACCCACCCCCAGAGATAGATTACATAATGATTTATTGACCTTTAATATATTAAATGTTAATGAACAGCAATCAGCAGCTGCACAGAGACACTGGGTTACAGAAAAAACTACTGAATTATTTCAGCCTATATATTTTAAAGATACCCTAACTTCACAATGGACAGTAGGGAATGTGTTACACTGGGGAAGAGGTTTTGCATATGTTCATACAGGAGAAGATAAACTATAGGTTCCTTCAAAACTAATAAAAATCAGATATCACAGAGGATGACCACCTGAAGACCTTGGCCACACACAAGAAGAGAGAAATCAAGAAGACCAAACAGAACAGGTAATATAATTTGATATTATATTACCACATGGGAACATCTCTAAAACTGACTGAGACATAAAAAAAAAGTCTCTAACCAGAACTTCAGCAGTACATGGCCAATAAATCCTTGGCTATAATATCCTCAAAATTGATTATGCCATTCTTTTAATTGACATTGATGAAATTGGTTCACAGTTTAATTTTAATCTGAACATCTCATATATTTATAATTTTATTACTGTGTAATGCTTGTGAGAAATTATATGTTTTCAGAACAAAAGGAGTGAATACTGGAGATGCTGGACCAAACCTGACAGAATCCTCCTTCCAGCATGCTGAGACATTGACACATCTGTTTCAGTATCTTGCATGTTCCAGAATTCTGCTTGTTCCTCCCTCAACTCCTTCAATTACTGTTTCTCATCATGACCTGTTCCCAAGAGAGCTTTGAAGAAAGCTGCAAATCTTAATTGGTCCCACATTTTAGACTGTTCTAAACAGGACTTTTATTAACTCTTATTATGTTCATTTAAAGACTGGATCACAAATATTGCTTGCTCAATTAAACATTTTTTCCAATTTTCTTTGGGCCCCCAACAGGATTTCTGCATGTCCAAAATGTCATCTAGAAGAAATCAATGAGAATGATGTCCTATTTTCCTTAAGGGGAATTGGGTAGGTTTTTGTTTGTTTGTTTGTTTTTCCCCTGTGGCTACAAGTATTTATTGTCATTGGGAGATGTTTATAAATTACTAATGGTCTTATTCAGAGTGAAACTTTTATGCCCAGTTTGCGAACCCCAAAAGACCAGGGATACACTCTGCTGCAAATATATGAGGTTTTTAAAATTGTATACGTGTTCAGACATTGGACACAAACTTCCTGTGGACTCAGGCGAGGAATGCAGCCCTGAGATATAGGAAAGCAAGGTTTTTATGGGGCAAAACTGAAAGCAGGGACTTACATGGTTTGGCATTACATGATTGGGTAAGGAGAATTGACTTTTGAAATGATTGGTCCACTTTAGGCACCAAGACTACAAACTGTTCTGGCCTGGTCCTATGGGCCAGTTTCCTAGCAACTGTATAATTAGTGGGCAGGAAAGAATGCAGTAAGGCTAATTTGTGCCCTCAGTTCATTAAGGCTAATTCTTCCCTCAAGGTGGCTGGACGCGTCTCCAGCTACCTAGCCTTCCTTCACGCTTTTGCTTTAAACTTTAAAACAATACCCAGTGATTTTCAAGTCTTTGGGCTTTTAAACACACTAAGAATTTCTTGTAATGGAGATTAAAAAATGAGATAAAATGAAGGTTCAAATCTTTCTTCCATCTGCTTTTTTTTTTCTATAAACTCTACTGTGTGCCTTCCTTGTGAAAGGAACCTACCTGGCAATATGCCAGCAGGCCTGGCTTTGATTTTTTTTATTTCAATATTATTATTATTATGGGTTTTTGAGACAGGGTTTCTCTGTGTAACATTGGCTGTCTTGGACTTTCTCTGTAGACCTGGCTGGCCTCAAACTCACAGCCTCCTAAGTGCTAGGATTAAAAGTGTGTGCCAACGTGCTTGGCAGGACTTTTCTATAGCCTGGGTGAAATCACACTGTGTGACTTAGAACACAGAGTTGTGAGTGTGAAGAGCTGGGAGGGGTCACAAGCCCTTGTTTTTGGAGACAGGGTTTCTCTCTGTGGCCTTGTATATCCTGGACTCGCTTTGTAAACCCAGATGACCTGGAATCACACCTCTTCTTGCCCCACTGAGGATCACAGGCATGTGACACCACAGCTGGCTTTTTGTTATAATCCTTAAAAATGATTTATAATCTCTGTTTACCTTCCCGAGACCAGGCCTGTTTTGACTGGGAGAGTTGGCACTCACTAAAAGAAAGGGGGCCAGGGACCCCAGGATTCCTTTGTCAGTGAGCAGGGACTGGCTGAGCTCTGGCTGAACAGGAGAATTTATACTGGACACATTTAAACTGGGATTATGTAAATTTAGCTGGGGCTGTGGGGCAATAAACTAGCTTTACTTACAGATGGTTGTGCTCTTTCCCCCTCTCCTATGTAGTGTAAAACTCATCTATTTGTTTATTTTTATGTGATGAGTGTTTTGCCTACATGAATAGCTGTACCTGTGTACCAGGTGGATGCCTGATGCCTGAAGAGGCCAGAAGAAGGAGCTGAATCCCCTGGAATTGGAGTTACAAATAGGGTGAGCTACCAGGTGTGAACAGACCTGGTCCTTTGAAAGAACAAGTGTTCTTAACCCCCAAGACATCTCTGTAGCCCTGAACTATAAAAGGCATCCATGATCTGGTCCTCAGTTTTGGGGCATATTGGTTGAAATCCTCTCATGATATTGACCCTAAGTCTAGAAGGTAGTCACTGAAATTTCTGGGTTCCAGTAGTGCTCTGCAGCTCCTGTGACCTTGCCCTGGTTCTATGGGGGTCAGTCAAGAAAGTGGCCAATACACTGCAAAACACCAGCATGCTGGCTTCTGTAAATCAGTTAGGAAATCTCTAGCCAGAAAATTCACAGTAGACAATCCTAAGTGATGGGATGGCTGGGTATCCCAAGACACAGTAGAAAGCAGGAGTTGTATCCTTGTTGAATATGACAATTGCCATGGCCTGGGAACATAGATTCGGGTCACACCAAATTCCACATTCCAATGTGGAGGCAGTCTCATCAAGTATTTCTACTAGCAGAACAGCAATAAATGTTCTTTAGTTAGATCATAGAAAAACAGGTTATGGAAAATCATAGAAAACTCAGCTATGGGCCTCTAATGCCATCAGGTAAAATTCTTAACATCAGGTTTAGCAGAAGCTTGTGTTGTAGTTAGCACGATCATACAAGTAGTCATCAATCCTAGGACACTAGGTCCAAGAAAAAGTGGCTGGCAAGGAATAGCCAACAAGGGCTAAAGATGGCCCAAGACAAATTGTTATCAGGCTCTGGACACACCAATGTCTCCACATCACTCCAGTTCTGGTCAGTCGGTCAGACTGTGTAGACATGGCTCCTCTGTGGAAATTCTCATTCCCATGATGAGGTCGCAGTCAGGTTCAGGGTGTGCAACTCTGTCACCACAGAGGAGACACTCCCAACAAACTCCACAGACAACAAATTTAATCCAAGAGCAGGTGAAGAAGACAGACAGGAGATTGATACCAGCAACCACCTCAGTGTTCCTGAATTAGAGTAATATTCACACACACACACACACACACACACACACACACACACACACACAGAGAGAGAGAGAGAGAGAGAGAGAGAGAGAGCAATATTCTCTCTGTGTCTCTGTCTCTATTTATCTGTCTGTCTCTCTTTCTCTCACTCTCAAACATACACCTCCCAAATGAATCATGAACAGAGTCTCAGAGTAACGAGTTGGGAGACACAGATGACTGTGCTGTGGTGGCCAATGAAGAATAAAAAGCAGAGGAAGCATCAGATGAACAAGAGATGGCTTTGAATACTCGGATTGCCCTTGACAATGGGGCAAGGCCTAGTACTTCAGGAAAAGACCCAAAACCACAGCAGTGAAAACAGAGAAGCACAGAGCTATGACAAAGCCATGATCAGAGGACCCTAAAAGGTGTGGCAGATAACTTATTTGGGTAAGTGTGTTTAGCTCAGGAGCACTTTCATATTTCATAGAGAAGAAATTGTCAGGTTCCAGTTTTCCAGAAATGCCTAGCATGGTCAATATAATGACTGACATTTCTGTTGTTATTAATAAAAAGAGGGAAGAAAAACATGAGTAATACATGTGGGTACAGAGATACAGATATTTGCTCACACAGAAATACCATAAAAGCATGAACACAGAAGCCATAATGCATACAAAGACTCTGTATATATATATATATATATTTACTGTGTATAAATATATATATACACACACACACATATAAAGCATTGTCAACCCACAAATATGCCCTTGAGTTTTTCTGTTGTCATCTGTTGCTGCTCATGGGACCCACCCGTTAGTCTGGTTTGTTGCCCCAATTAGACTCCCTTGGAGAAAACTAAATTTTTAATACATATTACTTAATGATTTAGTGAGTATTCTTTTAAGGAGTAGGAGAATTTTATTGATGATCCATGGTGTAGTTATTTTTTTTGGGGGGGGAGATTTATTATATGCACAGAATTCTATAAACCTGCATGTCAGAAGAGGGCACCAGATCTCACTATAGATGGACGTGAGCCCTTGTGTGGGTGCTGGGAATTGGACTCAGGACTTCTGGAAGAGCAGCAAGTGCTCTTAAGCTCTGTACTGTCTCTCCACTCCCCTTATTTATGGTTTTTATTTTTAATTTTTTATTTATTCACTTTATATCCCTGTCATACACCCATCCCTCCTCTCCTCCCCGTCCTACCATTCCTCTTTCTCCTATCACCCCTCACCTGGTTCCTCAGAGAAGAGGATCACACCCCCTCCATTGTGCCCACCAACAAATGCCAACATATCAAGTACCATCAGGACTGAGCGCATCCTCTTCCCCTCTGGCCTGGGAAGGCATCCAAGACAGGGGAAAGTGAGTAAAGCTAGCTGTTGTGTCAGGATGCATTCATATGTGTGTTGGTCCTGTTGTGTTTACAAGGCCTTGTTACCCTTGTGTCCTTCATCCCCTCTGGCACTTACACTCTGCACACAGAGTACCTTAAGCTCTAAGGGGTAAGCGCTTGCTTGAGACAGCTCATTTAGGGTGGAATGGTCCAAGGCCTCTCACTGTCTGTGTATTGACTGGACATGTGTCTCTAGATTTGTTCCCATCTGCTGCAGTAGGAAGTTTCCGATGATGGCTGAGTCAGGCACCAATCTGTGAGTATGGCTGTGCTAATTTAGTACAACTATAGCATTTAGATTTTCTCTCAAAATACCTGGCCTGTGTAGACTCAGGATCCTGGTCACCCAAGAAGTATTGGATCAGGTTCCTTCTCATGAAGTGGGCCTCCTGAATCCCAACCAGGTATTATTTGGTCATTTCCATGACGTTTGTGCCACAAGCGCACCAACAAATCTTTTGGTCAGGTCATCGTTGCGGAGTGAAGGGCGTATGGCTGGGTTGGTGTGTACTTTTCTCTTCCAGTGGCAAGCACAGTATGTTCCAGTATCATGAACAGTATCCCATAGGTGGAGAAGGTTCTAGGTAGGCGCCAACTGGATTCTCTATGTCCAATGTCTTGAGGAGGTGTTGTCCTCAGCAACAGAATCTTACCATCAGGTTGAGGAGAGCACGAGAAGATGGACAAAGGTTCGGTGGCCCCAGACCCTGCTTTGATCTAGTAGAGTCTTCCTACGTTCTGACCCCACAGAGACTCGGGGAGGAGGCCGGCTCTCGAGACACTCCTTTATGTGTTCTTATTAAATTGAAATAAATACATAGTATTAAATTAAGCACATCATCTATATAAAGCCAGTTAGTAAGTGACACATGCGCACCACCAGAGAGCACTGGATCCCTTGACAGATGGGTCGAGCGCCACCGTGTCACTGGGGATGGAACCCAGCACATCGGTAAAAGAGGGATTCTTTGTGTAAGACAAAGGTTGGCTTGTTTTTTTGTTTGCTTGTTTGTTTTTTCTTAACTTTTATTAAATACACTTTATTCACTTTGTTTCCCCCATAAACCCCTCCCTCTTTCCCGCCCAATCCCACCTTCCCTCCTCCTTCTTCACGCATGCCTTTTCCCCAAGTCCACTGATAGGGAAGGTCCCCCTCTCCTTCCTTCTGATCTTAGTCGTCCATCCATCCATCCATCCATCCTTTCATTCATTCATTCATTGAACAGCATTCTGCCTGTGCATAAGAAGTAGGGCACCAGATCTCATTACAGATGTCTGTGAGCCACCATGTGGTTGCTGGGAATTGAACTCAGGACCTCTGGAAGAGCAGCCAGCGCTGTTAACATGTAAGCCATTTCTGCAGCCTCCGGTTTTGTTCTTTGGTTTTGTTTTATTTTTTTTAATCTTTAAAAAAGATTTATTATCCATGTGAGCGGGTTTCTGTCTTTCCAAGACTAGTCCTGCTTTGAGTAGGAAACTCAAAATTAATTTTAAAAGGGACATGGACCCCAGGATCCCTCCTCCAGGGACCATGAACCGGTTGGACTGCGTCTGATTAAGAGAATTCAAACTGCACATTTTTTTTTCCTGCACACAAGCAGCTTCCAGTATCAGGGCATGTTTACTTCCGGTACCAGGGGACAGGGCGATGACGTCACAAACTGGTTCATGGTCAGTTTCTGATACCGAAGACGACAAGAGGAGCAGAGCGGGGACCAGTGGAAACACTGTGTGTGTGTTGAGGCGACGGAAAAGGTCTTCAGGGGATTCTACTGGATACAGGCAAAGTTACCATCACAGGAAGGAGAAGAAGGCTGGCATGGGAGGTTGTAAGCAGAGCGCACAGCATTCTGGGAATTGTATTTCCGCGTCCACGACGCGGTAAAGCGGAAGAAAGGGAGAGACCTGGCTATGTGACTACAAACACTCTCAGAAGTCCTTGCCCCGAGGCCTGCCATGTTTGTAGTCCTTACCGAGGCTCGCAGCTGGCACAATGCACTCTGGGATTGTTTGTAGTTATCTGGCTAAGGAGTGCCGGGCTTTAGGAATCCTCCAGGTCCATGGTTCACATCCGTGTCTGGGACATTTCATCATGAATTCAGTGTTCTGTCGTCAGGATGTTCACAGTCAAACTAGATAAAAGAGAATTTTTTTTTTTTTTTTTTGTCTACGAGACACCTATAATACAACGTGAGTGGCTAGATGTGGGGCTGAAATGCGGTAGATGGATTTAGAGCCTGGCCAGCTCCTCAGAGGGTGATGGGGGCGTGGGGTGGACAGGACTGTGGTGAATGTTAAGTGGAACGCGAACATCCACAAGCATACAAGCCGTGTCTTCAATGTCTTCTGTACTGTTGAAAAAGCAGGCACATGAGAAAAACTATATGGTTATACTCAAAGAACCTGACAATTGGTGGACATGCATAGTTCAAGAGGTAGCAGGGCACCTCTTCGTTTTCCTAGTTCCTCATTCTGTATCCTGTTATTTCTAAGAATTTCAGACCGAACAAACAGCATCTGTTCGGGCTGGAAATAGACTGCAGTTTTCAGGTCAGATAGGTAATAGCATATAATTTTTGAGGATTCTCTTAGAAAACCCTTACCAATAACTCAAAAGTGGACTTCTAATGGCTGGTGTTGGAATTCTTGTTAGATGAAGGAACCATTCTCACCATGGGGGCACAGTTTTATTTAAACAAAATTTTCGTTTTATACAACTTACATGGATTATACATATCTTAGGTAGATTGTTACTAGTATGATTTTGTGTTACTTTTTCAGACATCCTTACTGTTATTTTACCTTCCTCCCTTTTGTATTTCTCTCAGTCTCACTTCCTGATTATCATTATCCCCCCATGGGGGATATAGGACTATTTAAATCAATTAAATAGCTTATCATTACCCCCATGACTATTTAAATCAATTAAATAGTCCTATATCCCCCAAGGAAAAAGAAGCAGTCATTGAAAGTCTCCCATCCAAAAAAAGCCCAGGACCTGATGGTTTCAGCGCAGAATTATACCAGACATTCAAAAAAGACCTAACTCCAGTTCTCTTCAAACTATTCCACAAAATCGAAACAGAAGCAACATTACCAAACTCATTCTATGAAGCCACAGTCACCTTGGTACCTAAACCTCACAAAGACCCAACCAAAAAAGAGAACTTCAGGCCAATCTCCCTTATGAACATTGATGCAAAAATATTCAACAAAATACTCGCAAACCGAATACAAGAAAACATCAAAGATATCATCCACCATGACCAAGTAGGCTTCATCCCAGGTATGCAGGGGTGGTTCAATATACGGAAATCCATCAATGTGATCCACCATGTTAACAAATTGAAAGAAAAAAACACATGATAATCTCCCTAGATGCTGAAAAAGCATTTGACAAAATCCAACATCCATTCATGTTTAAACTATTGGAGAGATCAGGGATACAAGGCACATATCTAAACATAGTAAAGGCGATATACAGCAAACCTATAGCCAACATCAAACTGAACAGAGAGAAACTTAAAGCAATCCCACTGAAATCAGGGACAAAACAAGGCTGCCCACTCTCTCCATATCTCTTCAACATAGTTCTGGAAGTCCTTGCTAGAGCAATAAGACAGTTGAAGGAGATCAAGGGGATACAAATTGGAAAGGAAGAAGTCAAATTATCACTATTTGCAGATGATATGATAGTATACATGAGTGACCCCAAAAACTCTACCAGGGAACTTCTACAGCTGATAAACACCTTCAGCAAAGTGGCCAGATACAAAATTAACTAAAAAAAAAAAAATCAGTAGCCCTCCTGTATACAAAAGACAAAAGGGATGAGAAAGAAATTAGGGAAACAACACCCCTCACAATAGCCACAAATGACATAAGGTACCTCAGAGTAACCCTAACCAAGGAAGTCAAAGACTTGTATAAAAAAATTTCAAGTCTCTGAAGAAAGAATTAAAAGATATGAGAAGATGGAATGATCTCCCATGTTCATGGCTTGGCAGAATTAACATAGTAAAAATGGCCATTTTACCAAAAGCAATCTACAGATTCAATGCAATTCCCATCAAATTACCAACACAATTCTTTACAGACCTGGAAAGAAAAATTCTCAACTTCATATGGAATAACAAGAAACCCAGAATTGCTAAAACAATCCTCTACAATAAAAGATCTTCTGGAGGTATCTCCACCCCTGATCTTAAGTTGTACTATAGAGCAAAAGTTTTAAAAACTGCATGGTACTGGCATAATAACAGAATAGTGGATCAATGGAACCGAACAGAGGACCCGGAAATAAACCTACACACTTATGGACACCTGATCTTTGACAAAGGTGCCAAAACCATACAATGGAAAAAAGATAGCATCTTCAACAAATGGTGCTGGTCCAACTGGATGTCTACATGTAGAAAAATGAAAATAGATCCATAATTATCACCCTGAACAAAACTGAAGTCCAAGTGGATCAAAGACCTCAACATAAAACCTGACACATTAAATCAGCTAGAAAAAAAAGTGGGGAATACCCTAGAACTCATTGGTACAGGAGAAAACTTCCTGAACAGAACACCAACAGCACAGGCTCTGAGAGTAACAATCAATAAATGGGACCTCATGAAACTGAAAAGCTTCTGCAAAGCAAAGGAGACCATCACCAAAACAAAACGACTGCCTACACATTGGGAAGGAATCTTCACCAACCCTTTATCTGACAGAGGACTAATATCCAGTATATATAAAGAACTAAAGAAGCTGAAAAGCAGCAAACCAAGTAATCCAATTAAAAAATGGGGAACAGAGCTAAACAGAGAATTCTCTGTAGAGGAATACCGAATGGCAGAGAAGCACTTAAAGAAATGCTCAACCTCACTAGCCATTAGAGAAATGCAAATCAAAACAACCCTGAGATTTCACCTTACACCCATGAGAATGGCCAAGATCAAAATCTCAAGTGACAACACATGCTGGAGAGGTTGTGGAGAAAGGGGAATCCTTCTCCACTGCTGGTGGGAATGTAAACTTGTACAACCACTCTGGAAATCAATCTGGCACTTTCTCAGACAACTAGGAATAGTGCTTCCCCATGATCCAGCCATAGCACTTTTAGGCATATATCCAAAAGAGGCTCAAGTACACAAAAAGGACATTTGCTCAACCATGTTTGTAGCAGCTTTATTTGTAATAGCCAGAAGCTGGAAACAACCCAGATGCCCCTCAACTGAAGAATGGATGTAGAAATTGTGGTACATCTACACAATGGAATATTACTCAGCAATGAAAAATAAGGAAATCATGAAATTTGCAGGTAAATGGTGGGATCTGGAAAGGATCATCCTGAGTGAGTTGTCCCAGAAGCAAAAAGACACACATGGTATATTCTAACTCATATAGACATACAACATAGGACAAACCCACTATAACCTGTGCATCTAAAGAAACTAAGCAAGAGAGAGGACCCTAACTAAAATGTCCAATCCCCATCCGGAAAGGAAGGCAAAGAGGATGGACATCAGAAGAAGAAGAAAACAGGAAACAACCTAGGAACCTACCACAGAGGGCCTCTGAAAGCCTCTGCCCTACAGACTATCAAAGCAGATGCTGAGCCTGATGGGCAACTGTTGAGCAGAGTGAATGGAATTTTATGTAAGAACTGGGAAATAGTAAGAGCTGGAGAGGACAGGGTCTGCACAAGGAGAGCAACAGAACAAGAAAATTTGAACACAGGGAACTTCCCTGAGACTCATACTCCAACCAAGGTCTATTCTTGGAGATAACCCAGAACCCCTGCACAGATGTAGCCCAGGGCAGTTCAGAGTCCAATTGGGTTACATAGTAATGTGAAGAGGGACTGCCTCTGACATAATCTGATTGGCCTGCTCTTTGATCACCTCCCCCTGGGGGGGAGCAGCCTTACCAGGACATAGTAGAGGACAATGCAGCCAATTTTGATGTGAGCTGATGGACTAAGATCAGAAAGGAAAGGAGAACCTCCCCTATCAGTGGACTTGGGGAGTGGCATGCAATCAGAGGGAGGAGGGAGGGTGGGATTGGGAGGGAAGGACGGAAGGGCTTATAGGGAGATGCAGAATGAATGAAGTGTAATTGAGGAAAAATTAAAAAAAAAGGAGGGAAATAATTTAAGAACCTTAAATGACTTTCAAAAGTGGAGCAAAACATGGAGTTAGTCTATTTACATGGAGCATGTCTCACCCCTGGGGGCAATGGTCTCCTGAACCTACTCAGACCTCGGACACCACCACTGCTAGTTCTAGAACTGATGCAGGATGTTCCAACGAGGGGGTTAAGGCTTCTCATAATATTTCCTATAAGCCCACACCTGTTTGTTTATATCCCCCATTTTTATTCATTATTTGCCAGATAGAGCCAAGTAATTGTGGTGATGATACTTGCTTTTTTGCCCAATGCTGGAATGCTAGTAAATTTAGGTATGCCCTGGTTACTCGCATGCCTCACTGGGTGCCTGTGCCCATTGATGCCCCTCACGCTATGACTCTCTTCAGACAGAAAAGGGATCTTGGAACTACAGCCACCATTGTTACTGCCATCTCATTGGCAGCTGTTGGAGCTACCACCGTGGCATTAGCCATGAGTCATAGTATGCAGACTGCTCGGACCCTAAATAATCTTTTAGCCAATGTAGCTCATGCCTTAGATGTACAAAAAGGAATTAATGCTCAACTAAAAGGAGACTTGATGGTGTTCAATCAGAGGATTGACCTTGTGCAGGAGCAAATTGATACCCTATGGCAAATCGCTCAACTTGGCTGTCAATGAAAGTATGCTAGACTTTGTGTCACTAGCATACAACATGAGAATTTTTCCTGTGCTGCAAATCTGTCTAAACAATTGTCTAGCTATATTTTAGGTAATTGGACTGGAGAATTCGATACTACGATGGAGCAGGTGAGAGTGGCCATTGTCACGATAAATTCTACCAGAGTGGATGCAGATCTAGCCATAGGATTATCATCATGGATTGCTGCAGTCATGAATCATCTGAAGGAATGGACGGGCATGGGAGCGTCAGCAGGCCTTCTGGTGTTGGTCTCCTTGGTTTGCCTGTGTTATATATGCAAGATTAGAGTCTCACAACAGCGTAATGCAGCCATGACCATTCAGGCCTTTACAGCCATTGAAGCAGGACAGTCTCCCCAAGCATGGTTGGCTACCATAAAAAGCTACAATGTTACGTTCAGGATGCGAAGCTATGCACTGCACTCAGGGTCAGCCGCTTTCGACCCAGAGAAGAGCAAGTCTGATTGCATGTGGGTTGATGCCCCAGGTCCCGCCTCTGAGAAAAAGGTATCGGACGGGTCTGATGCTCTTTGGGTGGATGACACCTAAATGAACATTGGTACAAAGTCCCAATTTATTTCTAATATCAGAGATCAGACCTCTACTCTTGCCTGATGCGTCTAAAACAAAAAGGGGGAACTGTAGAGAGCTGCATAATGCTGTGCCTTAAAGAGGAGCTGGTTTCCGCCTTCCACCTTCCCGATGGTGAGTGCTCTGTCACGAATAACTCCACATTTGGCTAAGGCTGAAGATCTGGCTTGCTTCCATGTATGTGGACCTATCTACATTGCCTACTTGACATGCTGGGGTTGGCTACCCAGAGGCTATTTAAGCTGTGGGCTGGCTTTCCCCAGGGTCAGATGATTGTTCAAGGTTCCTGAATAAACTGCATTGAAAAAAAAAAGAAAACAAAAAATCTCCATCTAAGGAATCAGTCCCCAATTATTAATTCTTCCTTTCTTAATTTCTTATAACATGAGCAGAATAAGAAAGATCTAGGGACAAATTACCACACAAAAGAACTCTAGCTTAATTTTCCATGGAGTCTATTTTCCACTGAAATCCTATGACCTCCACTTTCTCTGTATGCACTGCACTCAATATTATGACCTTCCAGGTCCTACAGGAAGAGCTAGTTAAGGTCTGGATGTTTGTCATCTCAAGACCTGATATTTTCCACATTCCTCAAAAAAGAGAACATTCTCAGGTCTGTCCAGGAGCAAAGGCACTTTTGGCATATCTTTTTTTTTTTTCTATTCTAACTTGCTACTTTACTGCTATAATTGAATCCCCTAACTATAAACATCTCAGGTCATCAATGGGATAACTTGTTTGGTCCTGTCAGATCACAGTCCATCTTTTTGGAGGCCAAAAACAGAAACTCACGTTCCAAGAAAAGTAAGGCAAAAATATGCCAAATATTGTTTCCTGCCTTGCTCTTTTGTTTCTTTATAGTCTCATGCTCAGCTAGCTTTCTTATGCAGCCCAGGGCCACTTGCTTAAGGATATTGCCACCCCCAGTGGGAGAACCCTCTATAGAAATCATCAGTCAACACAATCTCTCACTTACATAGAAACCAGCCATTTTTCTCATTAGTTTATTTCTTTTTTCACTTTATATCTTGCTTGCAGCTCCATACTTCCTCTCCTCCTGGTGTCACCCTCCCACCCTCTTCCCCTACTCCTCCTCCCCTTTTTCTCTGGAAAGGGAAGCCTCCACATACCAGTTCTCCTCAGCACATCAAGTTGCATACACACTAAATGCATTTTCTTCCACTAAGGCCAAAAAAGGCCGCCCAGCTATGGCAAACTGATTCATAAACAGGCAACTGTGTCCATGTCACAGCCAACACCAATTTCAATTGGTAGGTGACCAACATGGAGACAAAGCTGCCCATCAGCTAGATATGTGTAGGGTGCATTTTATGGATAGTGGCAACCAGCAATTTTATGATAGCATGCTGTCAACTGAATTTATCATGTGAAAAAAAAAAACCTCAGAATTCTCAGCAGGATTAAGAAGACATGTTACACACAAAATATGATGACTGTACTGACTGTATAGCAATAATAATGAAGATTGTGCACAATATTTATGAAAGAATAAAGCAAAAATGCCAAGAATATAAGCCAAATAATCTAGTCAAATATCCATCGAGATACCTAAGGAAATCCAACCAAGAAAAAATGTGAAGCAGACCCATGTTAACTATGATTGTATACATATAGAAATTAAATAAACACAAATGTCACAACTCACATGAAAATAACTCAAAGTGTTCAAATTACTTGTTCAAATTACCCTCTAGATACTACTGACATTTTTTTTAAAACATAGCCCTCATGCTCTAGACATCTCTCTGTAAATGGAGATCACCAGAAAGGTAGACTATGGTGCTACAGCCCCTCCTGGCCCCCTAGTGATTGCAGGTAAACCCGGTCCCCCTGATGTCCATAAACAAAACAATGTTAAATAGTAATTTTATGTCTCTTTCCTGCCACACCTATTACAGCACAAGATGTGAAATCTGACCCATCTATCTATATTACACCATGTACACTTGAGACATATGTTATTTACAACCTACATGAAAATAACTCCAAATGAATCGTATACCTAAATGTTAAATGCCAAAGTCAGAACTTGGAAAAGATATTAGAAACTTGGCCTCTCTGAGTTTGCATCCTACCAAGGACATTTCTACATTCAAGCCCCTACTGCAAATACTTTGTGAAGATGCAGACCCATAGTGTGTATGGAGGCAGCCTCTAGAGCCCCAATCTTCTCCAAGCAGTTCATCCATTTTACTAGCAAGATTAAACTAACTTCACATTCCCAAGCTTGCAGCGCCATCTCCCACCCAACCCCTTGAAACATTTTCCTAATTATCAGTTAACTGGTAAAACTTGCTGTTACCTTAACCGAGGTGACTAAATTGTAAAAATATATCGCTTACAAAGCCCTGCATTACTATGGACAGAGGACACGCTTCTTTGTTGCTTTGTCACTTGAGCTCCGGACCACATATCGAGAGATATAAATTAAGGGCCTTGGATTCCAGACTGAATGTCCTGGAAAACACATAAAGGCCTTGAGCCCAGTGGCCTGGATCAGCACAGCCTCCAACAGAAACTGCTTTGCCTCACAACGTTCAAATCTGATTGGATGACCCCAGCAATCACCAAGGGTCCCTCTCCTTGTGGATTTAGCCCTTTAAATATACAATAAAGCTTACCCCTGGGCACCGTTCAGATCCTGAACTGGCAGCCTCCCTGAGCTCAGAAAAATAAAGCTCTCATTTTAACCTTCTGTTCCAGAAAAGAATTTTCTCTGTCCCCAATCCGAATCCAATATAGTCGATATATCAGATGCCCCGCTGTGTTCAGGGCTAGGAAAAGGGACCTTTCCTGTGGCTGATTCTGACTGCCCGCTCATACACAGCCTCAGAAAGGATTCTACACAGCTGTTCCTGCTGTTCAGCCTCCTGTTCCACCAAGTTGGGGGCAGAGGCTACACAGTCACCATTTGCGACTTTGGAAGTTGTCTGAAATCCCCTCAAATCACACAGCAGCAGCGTTCATACAAAAGCACACCAACAACTCTACCACACTCAGCTACAGAGCAAACTTGCAGCATGGCACCAGGGAGAACCCACTTCTTCCTCTGACTAGAGAGATGGAAGCATCTGATTGGCAAGTGAGTCTTGAGTGACATGAGCACCTCCTTTAGGGTTAGAGTGTACTGAAGGGACAAGGCTTAGTGATTCCTAACCCACGCTTCCCTTTTAGTAACAAACCTTTTTCAGATCTGCAAAGATTTGCATTTCATCATTTGTGCATGTCCTCCCCTAGCCTACTCTCTGTCCTCCAGCACTCAGGATGCAATTTCCCTCTTCCTTCCAGAATCAAGGTCGATAGCTGCACAACCATTACTCAACCTGTAGCAGAGTTAACTGTCTGTCCTACAGGTGGAAGGGTGCCAAGAATTTTAAGAATTAAAGGGAGATTTTAGAAAATGCAAGGAGATTTTTGTTCTGCAACATCATGCTGGGGTCAGGTAAACTGCAGCCACTTTTTCTCCTGGAAGATAAGAGACAACCCTGGAGAGAAAAAAAAAAAAGGAGGAAAAATATAGCATTTTGGAGTTCCAACATCATGTAAAACGTCTTCCTCGATAGGAAGATGAAGAAAACAGAAAGCTGTATTAGTGAAGGCTCTCTACATGAAAAGAACTGATAGAATAAATTTCTCTGTGTATGTATGTAGTTCTCAGGCTGGTGAGCCTCTGCCGCAATGCATCTTGGGACCGTTGGTACTTCCCTGAGCCAGGAGCGCTCCAAAGTGGGAAAGGAAGGGATAAAGGTCCATCTGTGACTAGAGGCTTTGTGTTTACATCCCTGTGGTGGGGGTCAGGGAGATGGCGGAACGTGGAGATGTGAGGAAGGAGGGTGACCCCGGAGCCTCCACACCCTCAAGTCTGCTCTCGCAGGGCGGTGAGGAATCAAAGCCATAAGTGGCGGACTTCAGTGATGGTGAGCCAATATCCAGACCGTTTTTCCCAGGTCGGCATCCTTCTTATCCCAAGCTGTTTGACAGAGTTACACATCACACTCACACGCGGGGTGGCTGCAGGGTTCCCCAACTCCCTCCTCCTACCCACCGCCTGCTGTCCATTTGTCTGTCTGCTAAGAGTTCTGGAGCAACTCCTGCCTGAGGCAGAACCGCAGGCAGGGGGATGGCGGGAGAGAGGAGCTTCCACCAAGCCTGCAAGCACCCTGCGGGAGATTGGTGTACTCCGACCTCACCCCTAACCCTCGGGGGTCTTGTTGTGCACTACCTTGTATAGGGTGTTCTGGCCCCCTCGCCTGGTTTGTGGATGCACAAGCAGGCAGAACACTATAAATAATTCGTAGGGTGCTGGGTGCTGAGTAGGTAAGGTGCTCTTTCATTAGCGGTTAGGTTGTTGGGGGCTTAGTACACAAGGATCCTGCCACTTCTGCTGGCCTGAAAGCATATATTCATGCTGAGCAATGAACAGATAGTGCTTAGAGTGCTGGGCCTGAGTAAATAAGGTGCTCTGTACTTAGTGGTTATGGTGCTGGGGACTTAGTTCATAAGGCTCGAGCCACAGCTGCTGTCCTGGATGCGTACACACATGGGCAAAGAGAAAAAGTAAGAGGTGGAGGAAGGAAGAAAAGAAAGAAAGATGTATGTGTTTGTTTTGTTTTGTTACAGAAAATCAGCCAGCTGATTGAAACATGGTACTATTTGGTGTTTATTTGTTGAACTTGAACCAACGTACACAGGAAAATGTTCAGGTATTCTGTAGTGATAAAAGGAATTAATGTTTTTCTACATGGTGAATAAAATATTTTCAGCCAGAAGGAAGTTGTGGAACATGGCAAAGAAATACATTATATTTACACACTGTATCAAATAAAAATGATTTGATGAACGTTTTCAGAGGAAGCTTCTCATATTCAAGAACAAGAACCATCCCTCTCTTAAAGCATTTTCTCGAGGCACAGACACTCTCCCAGTACCTAGGGGATTCTTACATAAATTCTGGATTGACAATTTTGATTGCTCACCTCCTGCTGTCCTACGTGGAAATCATACACCATACCTAGTAAATGGGAATGAGAAGGGAAAGGGAAGGGATGGTATAGGGAGAAAAGGGAAGGGAAAGAGAAGGGGAGGGGAGGGAATGGAAGGGATGGGAAAGGGAAAAGAATAGAAAGGAAAAGGAAAGGAAAAAGAAAGGAGAAGGGAAAAGAAGGGAAAGGTAAGAAATGGGAAAGGGAGGGGAAAGAAGAAGAAAAGGGAATAGAAGGGAAGAGAAGGGAAATGGAAGGAAAGGGAAAAAAGGGGAAGGGAACACAGGGAAGGGACGTGAAGAAAAGAGAAAGGGAAGGGAAGGGAAATGGAAAGGGAAGGGATCAGAAGGGGAAAGGAAAAGGAAGGGAAAAGAAAAAGAAGAGAAAAGAAAGAAAGGGAAGGGATTGGAGAATGGATGAGACGGAAAAGCAAAGGGAAGGGAAAGGGATAAGAAAGGGAAGTGAAGGGTAAGGGAAGGGAGGGGACTGGTGGGAAGGGAAAGGGAAAGAAAGGAAGTTAAGGGAAAGGAAAGGAAGGAACAGAATGGGAATAAAAAGAACAATGATTTTAGCTCTGTGGTAGTGTACATGCTTAGCATGGGTGAGGCACTGAGTTCAATCATCAACACTGAAGGGAAAGGGGAGCAGTGCAAGGATAAAATTATACAACATGGGTTAATCTCAGGGTATGAATCAAAGTAGAAAATAAGCCAAACATTTTTAAATGTCTGATTCTATTTATATGCCACTCTACAAACAACAAAATCATACATACAGAAAGAAGATCTGTAAGCAGGAGAAAACAAGGTCAAAACACACTGCAAAAGAGCATTATAGGGCATTTGTTTTGCTTTTCAAGACAGAACCTCTCTGTTTAGACTTGGATATCCTGGGATCTCTTTGTAGACCAGTCTGGCCTCGAACTCACAAAGATTTGACTGTAGATACCTCCCTGAGTGTTGGGATTACAGGCATGCACCACCATGGCCTGCTTTATAAGAGTACTTTTTATAGGGAAGGAAATGTACAATATCTTGGTTGTGGTGGTGATTATACTAGTTATATAATTGCTTAAAACCACTGAACTGTTGGCCCTATTTTTCACACAAAGTTTATGCTTGAATAAACCACAAAAAAATCATACAAAAATATAACAGTAAAAAGTATACACTTCACACTTCAGATTAGAATGTATGCAACAGTCTGAGTTCCATTTAAAAAACAAAAGGAAAGAAAGAAATCTTCCCTTTGTTCATGTGGTCAGAGAATGGCCAAAGCCAAACACATTGTATCAGAAACTGTGGGTCAAAGTTGAAGGAACAAACTGGCCTTGAGCATTAAGATGGAAAGGGAGTGAGGGTGAAGATGCCTAAATGCGAGGTCAGAGCATGAGCAGAATGAGAAGAGTGTCCACAGAAACCATCATAAATAAAAGCACCATCAGAGCAGAAGCAAGTTTTGTAGACCCTGTGTGGTGGCTTCCTAACATGGGTTCTTAGATCCAACAGGGATGGAAGTGAGGAAGGAGGATAAGAAATGAAGAAATAGCCTGAGTAGGGAGAGAAAACGAATCGTTATAAACAACAGCAAAAAATAAATAAATAAATAAACAAGGTATGTGTGTGCAAAGCCTGATTTCTCACTGTTTGAGAAGACATGAAAAATGCAAATGCTAGATTTCTGGGCTGAAATCAGAAGTACTGAATTAGTTCACAATTTTCAATGTACAGAGACAGAAATATACATATATGTGAAAATATGAATAAATATATCCTCTACCTCCACATGAAGAGAATCTGGGAATACTTATAACCCAACAGTGATAATGATGCTAGCAATGAGAAATTAGCCTCTACTGGGAGAAAGCAGGGATCCCTAGAGGAATAGTTGATTACAGGGCCGCACTTGGCCTATTGTGTAAGCAGCCCCATGTCAGAGGCTTAACACCACAAAGGAGAAGAAATGGGTGTGCATATATGCCAGAAATACCATAGGTCAAAAAGTAATGATTCTCAAAGAATGAGTTCAATGAGTTCAACCTGAGTTCAATTCCCAGCAACCACATGGTGGCTCACAACCATCTATATCTGCTACCCTCTTCTGGCCTACAGGCATACATGCAGGCAGAACATTGTATAAATAATTAAAAAAATCTTAAAAAAAGACACTGGAGCCGTATGTATGAGCTCTCTTTGGTCCTATGACAAAACAATTTAAATATCGAAATGAATGGTCTGAATGTTTATGTCCTCCCAAAATTTCTATATTGAAGTTCTAAGACCTAAAGTAACAGAACTGCATGAGATCTTTGGAAGGTACTCAGGTCTTAAAGGTGAAGTCCTTATAAATAGGTTCATAACCTTATTAAAGAGATCCTATAAAATCATGTGGTCCTTTAGGCCACTGAGATTAAAGCGAGAACAGGACTGTAGAAAAGCATGCCCCCAACTAGACCTCATATTTTAACTTTAGACTTTTCAGAGTTGACAACTGTGAAAACTAAAGCCTTTGTTTATAAATCATTTGTCACAGTAGCCACAGCAGACTGAAACAAACAATACAGTCTACTACAGAAGACACATGAATCATGAATCCATACTGATGTAAGTGTGGCAAATGCATTAACATTCTGATGAGAACCAACACATAGAGTGTCAAGGTACTCATAGGGGTGTAGGGTATTAACTCTGTAGCAGAAAAGCCTTGCAGATACTGATTACAAATAATCAAAGTAAAATTATGTACCACCTGACAAGACAATGTGTGCACTGTTGTGATACCCTTGCCTAAGTATATGTATTGTTCCATGAGAGCAAAGAGAGCTGAGAGACAATTTACAAAAATAACTAACCTGGGATATTAGCCATTTTGTACAGGATAAGCATGCTACAACCTATAGACCCAACTAAACTAAGTAACATGGAGGGTTCAAAAGATGGGAAATAAAATAGACATCACAGACATGGGAAGAGGAGGAGGAAAGGAAGTGGATAAAAGAGGGGGTGAAGAGAGGAGCAGGAGGGGTTTCAAATGTGGGGATAAAGGTGAGGGCTAGAGAGAAGGGAAATTGGTGTTGAGGCATCTCTGAGACAAGATGAATACCTGGAATTTTGGAGGTGCCTGGGAAGATATGGGGGTGACCCTAGATGAAACTCCTAGCAGCAGAGATATTGAGACTGAAGTAGACACATCCTGTAGCTAGAGGAGGGAGGGGGACACCAACCAACTCATAAAACTCTCACTCAAATTTGACCACCTACAAGATATGCAGGGATAAAATATTGCACAGAGATTGAAGAAATGGCCAATCAATGACTGGCACAACTTGAGACCCAACCCATGGGAGAGACCCAACTTCTGATACTATTAATGATACTATGCTATGCTTGTATACAGGGGACCAACATAACTGTCATCTGAGAGGCTTCATCGAGCAGATAATGGAAAAGGTTGCAGAGACCACCAGCCAAACTAACATTAGGCAGAACTCAGGGAGTCTTGTGGAATAGTTAGAGAAAGGATTGAGGGAGATGGAGGGGTAGGATACCACAAGAAGACCTACATAGCCAGCTCACCTGGCTCACCTGGGACCATGGGGCCTCACAAAAACTGAACCACCAACAAAAGAACATTCCTGGACCAGTCCTTCCATTCTACACATGTGAAACTGATGGGCTGCTTTTCCTCGAGTGGGTCCCCTAACAACTAGAACAGAGGCTGTCTCTAACTTGGACTCTATCACCTCCCTCTGGGTCCCATTTTCCTAGCAGGGCTGTCTTGTCTTGCCTCACTTAATCCGGATGTAACTTGATGTGCTAGGTTAGGTTGTTTAGGGGTGAGGTGTTATAGGGCAAGTGGGTTGGAGGGTGGCACTGGGAGGAGAGGAGGGAATGGGGTTGTGAGTGGGATGTAAAATGAACAAATAAATAAATTAATAAAGAATGCAGCCAGTTCAGATGAGACCGGATATGCTAGGGTCACATGGAAGGGAAGGAGGACCACCCCTATTCATGGACTTGGACAGAGGCATAGGAGGAGATGAGAGAAGGAGGGTGAGGTTGGGAGGGGACGAGGGAGGGGGATACAACTGGGATACAAAGTGAATAAACTATAATTAATATTAAAATAAAATTTTAATTAAAAATATATATCTGACACTTAGTTATCAAAACTGACAAGATCATGAAAAAGATGAGGGAACTGTTCCATACCGAAAGAGACTTAGGAGATAAAGAAACAATGCAACACTTAAATGTACCAGCTTTTTTCGACATTTGTGTGAGTAATAACATAGTCAATAAAACCCACATTAAATGGAATACTATGTCAGCGTAAATTTCCTATTTTGATAACTGCACTGTCATTATGTAGGACAACGTTCTTGTTTGTATAAAACTGACACTAAACCACTCAGAGTGACAGGGCATACGGTCAGCAGCTTCCTCTCAAAATGTCCAAAGTAAAACAGCAATTAACTGTGTACCATACTTGGAACTTTTTTCAAGTTTGTTATTGTTTCAAAATTGTTGTGGGGGAAGCTGGGCATGGTCTTTAACCCCCGCACTTGGGAGGCAAAGGAAGGGAGATCTCTCTAGGTTCAAAGCCAGCCTCATCTACATAGGGAATCCCAGGACAGCCAGGGCTCTATAGAGAGAATTTGTCTCAAAAACAAAACAAACAAAAACTAAACTAAACTAAATAAAATTGTTGTAGGGGGAAGAAAAGTGTAAATAAAAAACTGAACAAAATTAAAAACAAAACTGATTCCAAAGACTAACAATCAGCAAAACACAACCTAAGCACCTCCAGAGACAAGGGGCTGCAGGGCTGGTGGCTAAAATTCTTTGCAAGTATGAAACTGGAATTATCCTGAAATAAAAGAGCTTTCTCAGCTCTACAGTAACCTTGTTATTACATCCCGTTTATCTATAAATAACAACACAAAGAAATAAAAATAAGAAAATAAGCCTGCGTGAACCCTGTATACTCCTGGTGTGCAAGTCCATTAAAGTATAAACAGCAGTGTATCTGCCAAACTGTTCCTTATAAGAATATTCTGAAGAATAAAGAGAACAATCAAATCATGTGAAAGCTAAGTGAGAGAGAGCACCTGCAGTGTTTGGCTGGCTGTCTTTTATTTAAGAAGCAGCATTTCATTCTGGAACGCTGGCACATACATTCTGAAACAATGTTCCTAGAAATGTGCAAGGCTCCTGTCGCCTTTCCCAGTACATTCATTAGACTGGGATGTCCAAGCTCCCCCACCCCACCTCACACCCCGCAGAAGCTACTGTTGTCATATGCAGCTGATGCTGATATTGGGGGAGGGAATGGGGTGGAGTGGGTAAGGTGTGTCTGTGCATGCTCAATGCAAGATTTCTTTGCCTGATAAGAAACAGAGAATTCAAAAAAAAAAAAATTTCACCGCTGGCTGGGGAAAGCAGTGGAAGTTGATTGCTTTGTTTTTAATGGCTGAGTATTATCTTTTGTGTAAATGTGCCACGGTTTCTTTATCCATTCTTCAGTTGTGGGACATCTAGGTGGTTTCCAGATTCTGGCTACTACAAATAAAACTGCTATGAATCTCGTAGTTGATTAGGTGTCCTTTTGTAGAGCCTCTTTTGGGTATATATCCAGTAGTGGTATAGCTAGGTCTTCCCAATTGTCTGAGAAAGCGCCAGATCGTTTTCCAAAGTGCTTGTAAAAGTTTATACTCATACCAGTAAGGAAAGCATGTTCCACTTTGTCCTCATCCTCACCAGGATGTGCTACAATTTGAGATTTTTGATCTTAATCATTCAGACTGGTATGAGATGGAATCTCAGAGTCATTTTGATTTTCATTTCTCTGATGATGAGGGAAGGTGAGCATTTCTGTAAGTGCTTCTAAGCCATTCAAGACTTCACTGTTGAATATTCTTTGTTTAGTTCTGTGCCAATTATTTAATTGGGTCATTTTTTATTGGAGTTTGATTTCTTGAGTCCATTGTATAGCTTGGATATTAGCACTTTGTTAAAAATAGGATTGATGTGTTCTTTTCCTAATGTGTAGACTGACATTTAGTTTCATTGATAGTGTTTACTCCTTATAGATCTGTTGGTGTTCTGCTCAGGAAGTTGTCTCCTGTACCAATGAGTTCAAGGCTCTTCCCAACTTTCTCTTCTAACAGATTTAGTGTATCTGTGGTTATATTGAGGTCTCTGACCCACTTGGATTTGAGGATTTTGTTTTGTTTTGCAGGGAGATGAATATGTATCTATCTGTACTTTTTTTTACATGCAGAGATACAGTTAGACCAGCACCATTTATTGAAGATGCTCTCATTTTCCCATTGTATGGTTTTGGCTTCTTTGTCAAAAATCAATTGACTAAAGACATGTATGTTTATTTGTGGGTCTTTGATTCAATTCCATTGATCAACCAACCAGTCTACCTCTATTCCAGTACCATGCAGTTTTTAATTACTATTGCTGTGTGGTATAGCTTGAAGTCAGGGGTAGAGATAACTCCAGAAGTTCTTTTATTGTATAGGATTGTTTAACCTCTTCTTGGTTTTTTGTTCTTCCATATGAAGCTTAGAATTGTTCTTTCAAGTTCTGAAAAGAACTGTTGGTATTTTGATGGTGATTGCATAGAATCTGTAGATTGCCTTTGGTTAGATGGCCATTTTTACTGTTAATCCTATGAATCCAGGAGATTGGGAGATATTTCCATTTTTTGACATCTTCTTCAGTTTCTTCAGACACTTGAAGTTCTTTTCATACAGGCCTTTCACTTATTTGGATAGAGCCACATCAAGATTCATTATAGTATTTATGGCTATTATGAATGGTATAGTTTCCCTAATTTCTTTCTCAGCACATATGTCCCTTATGTACAGGAGGGCTACTGATTTTTAAAATTAATCCTACATCCAGCTACTTTCCTGAAGCTGTTTATGAGCTGTAGGAGTTCCCTGGTCGAATGTTTGGGGTCGCTTACATACACTACCACCTCATCTGCAAATAGCAATATTTTGACTTCTTCCTTGCTGATATGTATGCCCTTGATCTCCCATAGTTGTCTTATTGCTCTAGCTAGAATTTAAATACTATATTGAAGGGATACGGAGAGACTGGGCATTCTACAACTGTCCCTGATTTTGTTGGAATTGCTTTGAGTTTTTCTACATTTAGTTTGATGCTTGCAATCAGCTTGCTGTATATCGCCCTTATTATGTTTAAATATCGACCTTGTATTCTTGATTTATCCAAGACTTTCATCATGATGGTATGTTGGAATAGGTCAAAGATATTTTCTGCATCTAATGCTATGAACATGTGATTTTTTCTTTGCGTTTGTTAAAACATTGAGGATGTTTTGTATGTTGAACCATCCCTGCATCCCTGGGTTGCTGTGTATGACGTGTTCTTAGATTCATTTTGTATTTTACTGAGTTTTTTATATCAAAGTTCATGGATGAAATTGGTCTGGAATTCTCTTTCTTTGTTGGTTCTTTTTGTGGTTTAGGTGTGAGGGTGATGTGGCCTCATAGAATGAATTTGGCAATGTTCCTTCTGTTTCTATTTTATGGAACAGCTTGAAGAGTATCTATATTAGCTCTTCGTTGAATTTGTGGCAAAATTCTGAGTTAAAACAATCTGGAACTGGGGAGGTATTTTTGTTGTTTGTTTGTCTGTTTTTTGGTTGGGAGATTTTTTAATGATTCTGTCTATTTTCTTAGTGGTTATTGGACTGTTTAAAATTTTTCCTGATCTTGATTTTTCTTTGGTAGGTGAAATCTATCCAGAAAATAATTTTTTTAATTTAGATTTTTTAATTTTGTGGAATACAGGCTTTTGATGTAAGCACTCATTGTCTGTAGTTGTGTCCCCCTTTTTGTTTCTGATGTTGTTGATCTGGATAATCTCCCTCTGCCTTTCAGTTATTTTGCCTAAGGTTTGTTTATCTTGTTGATTTTTTCAAAGAACCAGGTTTTGGTTTATCGATTCTTTATATCTATCTCTTTGTTTCCAGTCCCAAGTTTAAATAATACTTGTCATCTGCTCCATGTTGGTATGTTTGCTTCCCTCTGTTAGAGAGCTTTCAAGTGTCTTGCTAAATTATTAGAATAGGATCTCTCTAATTTCTTTATGAAGGTACTTCTGTTTCAAAGTGCTGTGAGCTTTTCTCTTAGCACTGCATTCACTTGTCTCATTTGTTTGGGTATGTGATGCCTTCATTTTCTTTGAAAACTAGTTTGTCTTTAGTTTCTTTGTTTCTTCCATGGACCAGTGGTGTTTCTATTGTTTTTGAAGTTCAGCTTTAATCCATGTTTGTCTGATAAGATTCACTGAGTTATTTCAATATTCATATATCTGCTGAGGGTTGCTTTGTGATTGAATAGATGGTCAGTTTTGAGGATGGATCCATGAGTTGCAAAGAAATGTTCTGTAGATATCTGTTATACCCATTTGATTCAAGATATCCATTAGTTTCTTTATTTTCTTATTTAGTCTCTGTCTTGATGATCTCTCTATTGGAGAAAGTGGGTGATGAATTCTCCTACTATTCATGTGTGGGATTCAATGTGTGATTTAAGCTATAGTAATATTTATTTTATGAATGAGGCTGCCCTTGCATTTGGGTCATCGATGTTCATAACTGAGTGGTTGTTGGGGTGGATTTTTCCTTTGATGAGTATGAAGTGTCCTTTTTCTCATCTCTTTTGATTAATTTTGGTTGAAAGGCTATTTTATGAGATAGATAATGGCCACTCCATCTTGTTTCTTGGGTCTGTTTGATTGGAAACTTTTTCCAGCCCTTTACTCTGAAGTAAATTTTATCTTTATTCATCATTATTTTTTATTGTAATCACCAACACCTAAAAACAGTCTTTGTCTAGTGTCTCTAGTGACCTATCAAGACATACAATCAGAAATACTCTGTACAAGACAATACACAGCCAACACATTTTTCTAAGATCCAGAGAGGGGAACAGAAGTGAAGAAATTCAACATCACAAACCTAAAATAGACAAGTCCAGATAGCAAAAGCTAGAATCACAATCATTCCAAACCCAGATACCTAGACACCAGTAAGAAACCAAAATCATTAACATTCAAGACACCAAATCACAACAACCCTCCAAGAGGAGACCCTGAGAAATTCAGTATAGCCTCAGGACAACGCAATGACCTCAAAACATAAATAAATCCAGGATATTACACAAGATATGGATAAAATCTCATTGATGTCTGTGAAAACAAACAAAAAGTGAAATAAAACACTGAAGATAGTTGAAGACATTGTATTACAAAAGGAGTTAATGAAATTAAAAACTGAGATGAATCTAGAAATAAAAAACTGAAGAGGTCAAACAAAAACTCAAGTGATAAGCCTCACCAACACAGTTCAAAACATGAAAAAGACATTCTCAAGACTAGAGCAAATGCTACTGTGTTTAACAAGTCTTTTTTTTCAGTGTGTGAGTTCAAAGTTATTCCTTAATTTCTCATTCATTAGATTCTTTGTTTCTTGATTTTACTGAGTTCTTCAATACTATATTTTGGGAGTTTTGTGCAGAGTGAAAAATAGGGTTCTATTTGAATTCTTTTATGTGCATACTTTTAGTTTGACCACAACTATGTGCTGAAAATGCTGTCTTTTTTTCCAGTGTTTATTTCAAGTTTTCTTATTTAAAAATATTAAGTGTCCATAGGTATTTGGATTTCTGCCTGGGTCTTCAATCTCATCATTGACCAAAGTGTTTGTTACTCTGCCAATACCATGCTGTTACTTACTACTATAGTTTTTAGTTCAATTTAATCTTTGAATGGGTGATCCCTCTAGCAGTTCTTATGTAGGATTGTTTTAGCTGATATGGTTTGTTTGTGCTTCTATTTGAAGCTGAAAATTGTCCTTTCAACATCTGGTAAGTTGTCTGGAATTTTGATGATGATTGCACTGAATGTTGATGTTGATTGTTTTTCTTTGGATGGATAGTTTTACTCTGTTAATCTTACTTACCAATGAGCAGGGGAGATCTTCCTAGACTTTCCCCAGGCATAAAGATAAACAATCTACAAAAATACAGCAGAAAACTGAAAATCTTCTGCATAACAAAGGACCACCATCATTTTGAAAATGTAACAGTGTAGAGAAAGCTAAAATACTTTCACCAACTACACAGCCAAATAAAGGCTAATATTCAAACTCACAAAGAAGTCAAATGAAAAAATTAGATATCAAGAAAATATACAATCAAAATAAAACACACATTCAATTCTAAATTAAGAATTATTTTTTATTTTTATTAATTGCAGTTTATTCACATTGTATCCCAGCTGTAGCCCCCTCCCTCTCTCCCATCTCCTCCAAATCCCACCCTATCTCTCTCTTCTACTGTGCACCTCCCCAAGTCAAATGATAGGGTAGGACCTCCTCCCTTCCATCTGACCCTAGTCTATCAGGTGTCATCATGACTGTCTTCTTTGTCTTCCTCTGTGGACTTGTAAGGCTGCTACCCCCTTAGGTGGACGTGATCAAAGAGCCAGCCCATGAGTTCTTATCATGTCACTATTTGCAGATGATATGATAGTATAAATGAGTGACCCAAAAAATTCTACCAGGTGACTCCTACAGCTGATAAACCCTTTCAGCTAAGTGGCTTGATACAAAATCAATGAAAAAAATCAATAGCCCTCCTGTATACAAAAGACAAAAGGCTGAGAAAGAAATTAGGGAAAACAACACCCTTCACAATAGCCACAAAGGACATAAAATACCTTGGTGTAACTCTAAACAAGCAAGTCAAAGACTTGTATAAAAAAAAAACCTTTCAGTCTCTGAAGAAATGGAAGAAGATATCACAAGAGAATTCTTAAAGAAATAATTCAAATGGCTGAGAAACATTTAAAGATATGTGCAAAATCGATAGTCACCAGGGAAATGGAAACAAAAAGTAGTTTGGGGTGTGGTCTAAAGAGAGTCACAATGGCTAAGAATATTCAGGCATTGCTGGTAGGAGTACAATAATGTTTAGCCACTAAGGACATATTTGTGGCTTTTTCCTCAGCAGTATGGAGAATGTTCTGCTGCAAGAACCAGCTATATCACTCTTGGGGATATATCCAAAGAATGTTTCATCCTTCCATGGATTTGTGCAAACATGTTTTTGATTGCTCTAATCAACAGAAATTAGATATAACCCAGATGCCCATCAACAGAAGAATAGATAAAGAAAATGTGGAAATTTACACAACAAAATAGTACTCAGTCATTTTACAAAGTAAAACATGAAATTTGAAAGAAAATGCATATCTGCAGGCAAACCAGAAAAAAATCAGTCTGAGTATAGTAACACAAGTTCAAAAATACAAATATGGCATGTATCTTCTTACGTGTTAATATTACTTTTAAAGTGAATGATAAGCAATGTACAGTACATAAAACCATTTAGGAAACACACAGAATAAGGGACTAGTGTTTGAGAACAAGTAACTAGATCTCCCTAGGATAGGACAATAAAATAAAATAGTTATTTATAGATGGAAGATGGGCTCATAAAGAAGAATTGGTTGGAAGTGGGGAAGAGGACATTATGCAAAGTAATATGAAGAGAAACAGTGAAGATGAAATGTAATTGAATGTTACTGTAGTAACCTAATACAGCAAAAGCTGCCTAAAATATATACATATCTGAAGGTGATCCAAATGAAATAAGACGAGAGAGTCACAACAGGATGTAACTTGTCATCAAATTAAATATCGGTTATATCTACTTGAAGTGGTGGCCAAAGGAGTCTTATTAGAATGCCCAAACAATGCACACTTTTATCAAGATTATAATTTGTTCTCCATAAATTCACTGCAAGTTTCTATCACTGACTACAGCATTTACACAACTCACTGAACATAAATTAAGCTGGTGCCTACATAGAAATTTCACTATATAGGTATATTTATCTATATCTGGATTGATATATATGGAGATAGATAGATAGATAGATAGATAGATAGATAGATAGATAGACAAATAGATTTATTTGTGTGTGTAATCTGTATATATATTTTTAAATTCCAGTAACCAAATTTTGCAAGATTATACATAGGAGGCATCAATTAATTATTTTGTTTGTTTATATGTAAGAATTAACAGTACATTATTTTTTCACTTTCCTACATTCAAAGCCTCTTGCAGTGTTAGCTGTTTTGAAATTTCATGGCTGTGTTTTCATGAATGGATTTTACATAAGTTAGATATCAAATTTTGATTTGCATTATATTGTATATATTTTATTATAATAATATATATAATAAAAATATCATGAATTATATCAGTAGTAAACAGTATTACAGTAAAGTAGAGAAAGTATAGAGATGAAGTACTTTTCTTTTTGGTTGTTTTTAAGAGATAATTGACTGAGTCCAGCCATCTCAAGACTTCTGCTGCCAGGTTCAAAACTGAGTTCATATTCATAGGCCCCAAAACTTACTCCTATCCTGATTCTTAAGGTGATTAATGTTTGTCTTTTAATCAGGAAAGAAAGTAAAGAGGAAAGTGGCTGATAATCTAAGCTAAGCATACAAGTTGTAAATGTGTTCTTTGTCATGACTTAAATTGTATATAAGCAGGTTGATCCATCTTTTGGTCCTGTATAATTCTGAATTTGGTGTCAGACATCCAGGAGGAAATCTGAATGCAAAAGCTGAGTTGAGAACCCGGAACCCGGGTGTCCTGCATAAGGCTGAGTCACCAGTGTTTACTTTGGTCAAAACTCCATGTCAAAGTAAGATTGAAATCTCTCCCTCTGAAGCCCCTACCCTGATGTCCCTCCTCTAGTCCACTGATAAGCGATGTCCTCCTCCTCTACAATCTTACTGTAGCCTATCAGGTCTCATCAAAAATGCCTGAATCTATTTTCCCTGTTGCTTAATTTAGCCACTTTGACTGGTGGAAGTGATCAAAGAGGTAGCAAAGTGATCAAAGTGTGACTGCCCCTGCTCCCCTTACTAGAGGAAATCAAATGTTCAAACTACTTTTCACAACAGCAATCCAAAACAAACAAGCTGGGTTTTTTTGTTTTGTTTTGTTTTTGTTTTTGTTTTTTTGATGATCTATAATTTTGTCTCAGACTCTGGTGCTCTCCAAAGTCACTGTGGACCATGATGAAATCATACAGGTTTTTGAAGAAAGAAAGAACCAAACATGTTTTTCACCCACATAGAGGAACCAGGTGCAAAGCCCCAGGGCTATGGGATTCCAAGAGTACATGGATGAGAGGCAAATAGAACAATAAAAAGACAACAAATTCAGAGTAAGTCTGGCTACAGAGACAGAAATATCTCAGTACTGTGACCCACATATGTCTGGACTTTGCTGCAGTTTTTGTGCTGGCCCATCATGAGAACCATTGGGTGTGCACAGACTGAGAGCCTGAAGCAACAGGAGGAAGCAGCTTAGCATTAAAAGTCTTCTCTGACATTGTTGAGGTCTCAGCCTGTTGCAGGACCTAAGCCAATAATCTCCTTGGATCTGCCTTGATGCAGGGGACTGTCTCTGTGTAGTGAAGAGCCTGACATGTCCCTTCTTTTGCTTTGCCTCACCCTCCTCCTGCAACCTGTGTATACATCAATTGAGATATCTCTGTTTGGTTGTGACAATTACTGGGAGACAAACACCTACAAGGAGGCAGATGTTAACATCGCTACATTTATCCCCATTTCCATCCCACTTGATGTATCCCAAACTGACAAGATCTTTTTTGACAGAGAACCAAGTCTACAATGGAAGTTCGACCTTTGAGTACTTGCTTGAATGTGCTATGGTTGTTCTGGTTAAAAGTTAGTACATGACCTGCTAAACACATGTGATTCCATTGAGAATAATGAACTAGATACAGAACAATGTGAAAAGCAGTTACACATTTTTTTCTGCTTCATTGTGCCTCTGCAAACATTTCCACTTTTCTTTGTTATGTTTCCAGTCAGAAAGAAATCAGGGATAGAAAAAGAGAACAACTTTTGTGTCAATCCATGGTGCGATTCCATGGTGAGACTTACATATTTTTAACACACTGACTCTAATATGTCAAGAAAAGTTTCCATTCTTCTCAGGTCTATTTGGCCATCTAAATGTCTTATGCTTGAATATCTGTTTCTTTCCAGAGACTTGGAGAGTTTCTGCTAAAGTGAACTTGAGTATCCCTATGTGCTCAGTACAATTCTTAGAATCTCCAGTTTCATGTGTTCTGTCTTTAGTATCTTTAAAGTATCTCAGAGTTTAGACACTGTGGTCATACTTATAACTTATTTATTTATCACTGATTTTGTAATGTAGTGTTCTGAAATTCATGTCATTTATGCCCATATTCTGTTCTCTGCTTAGTTAGCTCTGCTGGAAACCCAATGTTCTCTGATTTAATTGGAGGTTTTATGATTTTAATTTGCAACATTTCTATCTGTCTTTGTCCTCCCTCACAATCTCAGTTTTGTCTTATTGTTTGTCTTTTATTCTACTCAGTCTTTCATGTGTACAGCTGTTTATTCTTTCCTTCTTCTGAGTTCTCATGGAAACTCCTGATCCTTGTCTCGATACCCCGTTGAATTCATTGCTTGGTTCTTTCTCCTTTTCTGTTGTTCATCTTTTTACTTTCTGAAATATTCATCTGCCACTTTATATCTCTGAGAAACTGTATGGTAGGTTGTTGGTTATTATGATAAGTGGAGGAATCATTAGGACTTTTCATATTCCTGTTTTTCAGGTGATGCTATAATTGGTACATATGTTCATTTGAACATCAGTGTTAGGAATAGGATGGTCCTTTGCTGAAAAGTCCCTTCATGAAACTTCAATACATATTTCCTCTCTGAGTAGGAAACAAACATACTAGCCTAAGGTCCTGTTACTTGTATTGTTATGGAGTACTTGCATAGAAAAAAAAAGCCAAAGAATGTCTTTACTTATTATATTCTGGAAGTAAAGAACTCTTAGGAATGCTTTCACAAGATAGAGTTCAACTATGGTTTCATAGTTCAGCCAGAGAGATAAGGAATCCCAAAACAGGAGAAAGAAAAGAGCCCATCCTCAGATACAGATAAAAGACAGAAAAGACCGAATTGTTAATTGACTGGTCTTAATCTAGATTCTGTTTGACATGTGATAGGTGGATCAAGTCTCAACTCCTTGAAGTTTAAATCAGAGTTGTTTAAAGTTTACACACAGATATACAAGTTCTAAATATATTAACATGACCACAATCTATAATCTACACTGAAATTCTCACTGTAGGAAAAGCAGGTAACAAGTGTCTGTAAACAGTTGGAGTAGACTGATGTTTTACAGATAAGCTTGGGTACCAAAAAAGGATGGTTCTGGGCTAAAAACAAACAGCCTTTCCTTTCTCTGAATATTTTTTTCTCCTTTTATTTTTATTTTTTTCAATGCAGTTTATACAGGAACCTTGAACAATCATCTGACCCTGGGGAAAGCCAGCCCACAGCTTAAATAGCCTCTGGGTAGCCAACCACAGCGTGTCTCGTGGACAATGCAGATAGGTCCACATACACGGAAGCAAGCCAGATCCTCAGCCTTAGCCAAATGTGGAGTTGTTTGTGACAGAGAGCACCCAGCATCGGGAAGGTAGAAGGCGGAAACCAGCTCCATCTTTAGGGCGCAGCATTTCGCAGCTCTCTACAGTTCCCCCTTTTTGTTTTAGACGCATCAGGCAAGAGTAGAGGTCTGATCTCTGATATTAAAAATAAATTGAGACTTTGTACCAATGTTCATTTAGGTGTCATCCACCCAAAGAGCATCAGACCCGTCTGATACCTTTTTCTCAGAGGCGGGACCTGGGGCATCAACCTGCATGTAATCAGATTTGCTCTTCTCTGGGTCCAAAGCGGCTGGCCCTGAGTGCAGTGCTTAGCCTTGCATCCTGAGTGTGACATTGTAGCTTTTTATGGTAGCCAACCATGCTTGGGGAGACTGTCCTGCTTCAATGGCTGTAAAGGCCTGAATGATCATGGCTGCATTACGCTGTTGTGAGACTCTAATCTTGCATATACACCACAGGCAAACCAAGGAGACCAATACCAGAAGGCCTGCTAAAGCTCCCATGCCCGCCCATTCCTTCAGATGATTCATGGCTGCAGCAGTCCATGATGATAATCCTGTGGCTAGTCCTACGTCCACTCTGGTAGAATTTACCATGACAATGGCCACTCTCAGCTGCTCCATCGTAGTATCAAATTCTCCAGTCCAATTACCTAAAATATAGCTAGACAATTGTTTAGACAGATTTGCAGCACAGGAAAAATTCTCATGTTGTATGCTAGTGACACAAAGTCCAGCATACTTTCATTGACGGCCAAGTTGAGCGATTTGCCATAGGGTATCAATTTGCTCCTGCACGAGGTCAATCCTCTGATTGAACACCATCAAGTCTCCTTTTAGTTGAGCATTAATTCCTTTTTGTACATCTAAGGCATGAGCTACATTGGCTAAAAGATTATTCAGAGTCTGAGCCGTCTGCACAGTATGACTCATGGCTAATGCCGCGGTGGTAGCTCCAACAGCCACCAATGAGATGGCAGTAAAAATGGAGACTGTAGTTCCAAGATTCCTTTTCTGTCTGAGGAGAGTCATAGTGTGAGGAGCATCAATGGGCACAGGCACCCAGCGAGGTATGCGAGTAACCAGGGCATACCTAAATTCACTAGTATTCCAGCATTGGGCAAAAAAGCAAGTATCATTACCACAATTACTTGGCTCTATCTGGCTAAAAATGAATAAAAATGGGGAATAAAAACAAACAGGTGTGTGCTTATAGGAAATATTATGAGAAGCCTTAACCCCCTCGTTGGAACATTCTGCATCAGTTCTAGAACTAGCAGTGGTGGTGTCCGAGGTCTGAGTAGGTTCAGGAGACCATTGCCCCCAGGGGTGAGATGTGCTCCATGTAAATTGACTAACTCCATGTTTTCCTCCACTTTTGAAAGTCATTTCAGGTTCTTAAATTATTTTTCCCCCTTTTTTTAATTTTTTTTAATTTTTCATCAATTACACTTTATTCATTCTGCATCCCCCCATAAACCCCTCCCTCCTCCCCTCCCAATCCCACCCTCCCTCTTCCCTCTGCTTGCATGCCACTCCCCAAGTCCACTAATAGGGGAGGTTCTCTTCTCCTTTCTGATCTTAGTCTATCAGTTCACATCAAAAGTGACTGCATTGTCCTCTACTATGGCCTGATAAGGCTGCTCCCCCCCAGGGGGAGGTGATCAAAGAGCAGGCCAATCAGATTATGTCAGAGGCAGTCCCTCTTCACATTACTATGTAACCCAATTGGACTCTGAACTGCCCTGGGCTACATCTGTGCAGGGGTTCTGGGTTATCTCCACGAATAGTCCTTGGTTAAAGTATGAGTCTCTGGGAAGTTCCCTGTGTTCAAATTTTCTTGTTCTGTTGCTCTCCTTGTGGAGACCCTGTCCTCCCCAGTTCTTACTATTTCCCAGTTCTTACCTAAAATTCCATTCACTCTGCCCAACAGTTGCCCATCAGGCTCAGCATCTGCTTTGATAGTCTGTAGGGCAGAGGCTTTCAGAGGCCCTCTGTGGTAGGTTCCTGTGTTGTTTCCTGTTTTCTTCTTCTTCTGATGTCCATCCTTTTTGCCTTCCTTTCCGGATGGGGATTGGACATTT